>NW_027276472.1:0-39137 GCF_030028105.1 Mobula birostris | reverse complement strand
GCTGGAGGCTGGAGGCTGGAGACTTGAGGTGTGGCTGGAGACTTGAGGTGAGGTTGGAGGCTGCAGACTTGAGGTGAGGCGAGGCTGGAGGATGGAGACTTGAGGCGAGGCGAGGCTGGAGACGTGAGGCGAGGTGAGGCTGGAGGCTTGAGGTGAGGCGAGGCTGGAGGCTGGAGACTTGAGGCGAGGCTGGAGACTTGAGGCGAGGCGAGGCTGGAGGCTGGAGACTGGAGGCGAGGCGAGGCTGGAGACTGGAGGCGAGGTGAGGTTGGAGGCTGCAGACTTGAGGTGAGGCGAGGCTGGAGGCGAGGCGAGGCTGGAGACTGGAGGCGAGGGGAGGCTGGAGACTGGAGACTTGAGGTGAGGCGAGGCTGGAGGCTGGAGACTTGAGGTGAGGCGAGGCTGGAGACTGGAGGCGAGGCGAGGCTGGAGACTGGAGACTTGAGGTGAGGCGAGGCTGGAGGCTGGAGACTTGAGGTGAGGCTGGAGACTTGAGGCGAGGCGAGGCTGGAGATTTCAGGCGAGGCGAGGCTGGAGGTTGGAGACTTGAGGCGAGGCTGGAGACTTGAGGCGAGGCTGGAGGCTGGAGACCTGAGGCGAGGCGAGGCGAGGCTAGAGTTTGGAGACTTGAGGCGAGGCGAGGCTGGAGACTGGAGGCGAGGCTGGAGGCTGGAGATTTGAGGTGAGACGAGGCTGGAGGCTGGAGATTTGAGGCGAGGCTGGAGGCTGGAGACTTGAGGCGAGGCAATGCGAGGCTGGAGACTTGAGGCGAGGCTGGAGGCTGGTGTCTTGAGGCGAGGCGAGGCTGGAGGCTGGAGACTTCAGGCGAGGCTGGAGACTGGGGACTTGAGGCGAGGCGAGGCTGGAGGCTGGAGGCTTGAGGTGAGGCGATGCTGGAGGCTGGAGACTTGAAGCGAGGCGAGGCTGGAGGCTGAAGACTGGAGGTGAGGCTGGAGATTTGAGGTGAGGCGAGGCTGGAGGCTGGAGACTTGAGGCTAGGCTGGAGGCTGGAGATTTGAGGCGAGGCTGGAGACTGGAGACTTGAGGCGAGGCTGGAGGATGGAGACTTGAGGCGAGGCTGGAGACTGGAGATGTGAGGTGAGGCTGGAGACTTGAGGCGAGGCTGGAGGATGGAGACTTGAGGCGAGGCTGGAGACTGGAGGCGAGGCGAGGCTGGAGACTGGAGACGAGGCGAGGCTGGAGGGTGGGGACTTGAGGCGAGGCGAGGCTGGAGACTGGAGGCGAGGCGAGGCTGGAGGGTGGGGACTTGAGGCGAGGCGAGACTGGAGGTGAGGCGAGGCTGGAGGCTGGAGACTTGAGACGAGGCGAGGCGCGGCTGGAGACTTGAGGCGAGGCGAGGCTGGAGACTTGAAGCGAGGCGAGGCGAGGCTGGAGACTTGAGGTGAGGTGATGCGAGGCTGGAGACATGAGGCGAGGCGAGGCTGGAGGCTGGAGGCGAGGCGAGGCTGGAGGCTGGAGACTTGAGGCGAGGCGAGGCAAGGCTGGAGACTTGAGGCGACGCTGGAGGCTGGAGACTTGAGGCGAGACGAGGCGAGGCTGGAGACTTGAGGCGAGGCGAGGCGAGGCTGGAGACTTGAGATGACGCTGGAGGCTGGAGACCTGAGGCGAGGCTGGAGGCTGGAGGCTGGAGACTTGAGGTGTGGCTGGAGACTTGAGGTGAGGTTGGAGGCTGCAGACTTGAGGTGAGGCGAGGCTGGAGGATGGAGACTTGAGGCGAGGCGAGGCTGGAGACGTGAGGCGAGGTGAGGCTGGAGGCTTGAGGTGAGGCGAGGCTGGAGGCTGGAGACTTGAGGCGAGGCTGGAGACTTGAGGCGAGGCGAGGCTGGAGGCTGGAGACTGGAGGCGAGGCGAGGCTGGAGACTGGAGGCGAGGTGAGGTTGGAGGCTGCAGACTTGAGGTGAGGCGAGGCTGGAGGCGAGGCGAGGCTGGAGACTGGAGGCGAGGGGAGGCTGGAGACTGGAGACTTGAGGTGAGGCGAGGCTGGAGGCTGGAGACTTGAGGTGAGGCGAGGCTGGAGGCTGGAGACTTCAGGCGAGGCTGGAGACTGGAGGCGAGGCGAGGCTGGAGACTGGAGACTTGAGGTGAGGCGAGGCTGGAGGCTGGAGACTTGAGGTGAGGCTGGAGACTTGAGGCGAGGCGAGGCTGGAGATTTCAGGCGAGGTGAGGCTGGAGGTTGGAGACTTGAGGCGAGGCTGGAGACGTGAGGCGAGGTGAGGCTGGAGGCTGGAGACTTGAGGCGAGGCTGGAGACTTGAGGCGAGGCGAGGCTGGAGACTGGAGGCGAGGCTGGAGGCTGGAGATTTGAGGTGAGACGAGGCTGGAGGCTGGAGATTTGAGGCGAGGCTGGAGGCTGGAGACTTGAGGCGAGGCAATGCGAGGCTGGAGACTTGAGGCGAGGCTGGAGGCTGGTGTCTTGAGGCGAGGCAAGGCGAGGCGAGGCTGGAGACTTGAGGTGAGGTGAGGCGAGGCTGGAGACTTGAGGCGAGGCGAGGCTGGAGGCTGGAGACTTGAGGCGAGGCTGAAGGCTGGAGACTTGAGGCGAGGCGAGGCTGGAGGCTGGAGACTTGAGGCGAGGCGAGGCTGGAGGCTGGAGACTTGAGGTGAGACGAGGCTGGAGGCTGGAGACTTGAGGCGAGGCTGGAGACTTGAGGCGAGGCGAGGCTGGAGACTTGAGGCGAGGCTGGAGACTGGAGGCGAGGCGAGGCTGGAGGGTGGGGACTTGAGGCGAGGCGAGACTGGAGGTGAGGCGAGGCTGGAGGCTGGAGACTTGAGACGAGGCGAGGCGCGGCTGGAGACTTGAGGCGAGGCGAGGCTGGAGACTTGAAGCGAGGCGAGGCGAGGCTGGAGACTTGAGGTGAGGTGAGGCGAGGCTGGAGACATGAGGCGAGGCGAGGCTGGAGGCTGGAGGTGAGGCGAGGCTGGAGGCTGGAGACTTGAGGCGAGACGAGGCGAGGCTGGAGACTTGAGGCGAGGCGAGGCGAGGCAGGAGACTTGAGGCGACGCTGGAGGCTGGAGACTTGAGGCGAGACGAGGCGAGGCTGGAGACTTGAGGCGAGGCGAGGCGAGGCTGGAGACTTGAGGCGACGCTGGAGGCTGGAGACCTGAGGCGAGGCTGGAGGCTGGAGGCTGGAGACTTGAGGTGTGGCTGGAGACTTGAGGTGAGGTTGGAGGCTGCAGACTTGAGGTGAGGCGAGGCTGGAGGATGGAGACTTGAGGCGAGGCGAGGCTGGAGACGTGAGGCGAGGTGAGGCTGGAGGCTTGAGGTGAGGCGAGGCTGGAGGCTGGAGACTTGAGGCGAGGCTGGAGACTTGAGGCGAGGCGAGGCTGGAGGCTGGAGACTGGAGGCGAGGCGAGGCTGGAGACTGGAGGCGAGGTGAGGTTGGAGGCTGCAGACTTGAGGTGAGGCGAGGCTGGAGGCGAGGCGAGGCAGGAGACTGGAGGCGAGGGGAGGCTGGAGACTGGAGACTTGAGGTGAGGCGAGGCTGGAGGCTGGAGACTTGAGGTGAGGCGAGGCTGGAGACTGGAGGCGAGGCGAGGCTGGAGACTGGAGACTTGAGGTGAGGCGAGGCTGGAGGCTGGAGACTTGAGGTGAGGCTGGAGACTTGAGGCGAGGCGAGGCTGGAGATTTCAGGCGAGGCGAGGCTGGAGGTTGGAGACTTGAGGCGAGGCTGGAGACTTGAGGCGAGGCTGGAGGCTGGAGACCTGAGGCGAGGCGAGGCGAGGCTAGAGTTTGGAGACGTGAGGCGAGGTGAGGCTGGAGGCTGGAGACTTGAGGCGAGGCTGGAGACTTGAGGCGAGGCGAGGCTGGAGACTGGAGGCGAGGCTGGAGGCTGGAGATTTGAGGTGAGACGAGGCTGGAGGCTGGAGATTTGAGGCGAGGCTGGAGGCTGGAGACTTGAGGCGAGGCAATGCGAGGCTGGAGACTTGAGGCGAGGCTGGAGGCTGGTGTCTTGAGGCGAGGCGAGGCTGGAGGCTGGAGACTTCAGGCGAGGCTGGAGACTGGAGACTTGAGGCGAGGCGAGGCTGGAGGCTGGAGACTTGAGGCTAGGCTGGAGGCTGGAGATTTGAGGCGAGGCTGGAGACTGGAGACTTGAGGCGAGGCTGGAGGATGGAGACTTGAGGCGAGGCTGGAGACTGGAGATGTGAGGTGAGGCTGGAGACTTGAGGCGAGGCTGGAGGATGGAGACTTGAGGCGAGGCTGGAGACTGGAGGCGAGGCTGGAGGCTGGAGACTTGAGGCGAGGCTGGAGGATGGAGACTTGAGGTGAAGCTGGAGACTGGAGGCGAGGCGAGGCTGGAGACTGGAGACGAGGCGAGGCTGGAGGGTGGGGACTTGAGGCGAGGCGAGGCTGGAGACTGGAGGCGAGGCGAGGCTGGAGGGTGGGGACTTGAGGCGAGGCGAGACTGGAGGTGAGGCGAGGCTGGAGGCTGGAGACTTGAGACGAGGCGAGGCGCGGCTGGAGACTTGAGGCGAGGCGAGGCTGGAGACTTGAAGCGAGGCGAGGCGAGGCTGGAGACTTGAGGTGAGGTGATGCGAGGCTGGAGACATGAGGCGAGGCGAGGCTGGAGGCTGGAGGCGAGGCGAGGCTGGAGGCTGGAGACTTGAGGCGAGGCGAGGCAAGGCTGGAGACTTGAGGCGACGCTGGAGGCTGGAGACTTGAGGCGAGACGAGGCGAGGCTGGAGACTTGAGGCGAGGCGAGGCGAGGCTGGAGACTTGAGATGACGCTGGAGGCTGGAGACCTGAGGCGAGGCTGGAGGCTGGAGGCTGGAGACTTGAGGTGTGGCTGGAGACTTGAGGTGAGGTTGGAGGCTGCAGACTTGAGGTGAGGCGAGGCTGGAGGATGGAGACTTGAGGCGAGGCGAGGCTGGAGACGTGAGGCGAGGTGAGGCTGGAGGCTTGAGGTGAGGCGAGGCTGGAGGCTGGAGACTTGAGGCGAGGCTGGAGACTTGAGGCGAGGCGAGGCTGGAGGCTGGAGACTGGAGGCGAGGCGAGGCTGGAGACTGGAGGCGAGGTGAGGTTGGAGGCTGCAGACTTGAGGTGAGGCGAGGCTGGAGGCGAGGCGAGGCTGGAGACTGGAGGCGAGGGGAGGCTGGAGACTGGAGACTTGAGGTGAGGCGAGGCTGGAGGCTGGAGACTTGAGGTGAGGCGAGGCTGGAGGCTGGAGACTTCAGGCGAGGCTGGAGACTGGAGGCGAGGCGAGGCTGGAGACTGGAGACTTGAGGTGAGGCGAGGCTGGAGGCTGGAGACTTGAGGTGAGGCTGGAGACTTGAGGCGAGGCGAGGCTGGAGATTTCAGGCGAGGTGAGGCTGGAGGTTGGAGACTTGAGGCGAGGCTGGAGACTTGAGGCGAGGCTGGAGGCTGGAGACCTGAGGCGAGGCGAGGCGAGGCTAGAGTTTGGAGACGTGAGGCGAGGTGAGGCTGGAGGCTGGAGACTTGAGGCGAGGCTGGAGACTGGAGGCGAGGCTGGAGGCTGGAGATTTGAGGTGAGACGAGGCTGGAGGCTGGAGATTTGAGGCGAGGCTGGAGGCTGGAGACTTGAGGCGAGGCAATGCGAGGCTGGAGACTTGAGGCGAGGCTGGAGGCTGGTGTCTTGAGGCGAGGCAAGGCGAGGCGAGGCTGGAGACTTGAGGTGAGGTGAGGCGAGGCTGGAGACTTGAGGCGAGGCGAGGCTGGAGGCTGGAGACTTGAGGCGAGGCTGGAGGCTGGAGACTTGGGGCGAGGCTGGAGGCTGGAACCTTGAGGCGAGGCTGAAGGCTGGAGACTTGAGGCGAGGCGAGGCTGGAGGCTGGAGACTTGAGGCGAGGCGAGGCTGGAGGCTGGAGACTTGAGGTGAGACGAGGCTGGAGGCTGGAGACTTGAGGCGAGGCTGGAGACTTGAGGCGAGGCGAGGCTGGAGACTTGAGGCGAGGCTGGAGACTTGAGGCGAGGCGAGGCTGGAGACTTGAGGCGAGGCTGGAGGCTGGAGACTTGAGGCGAGGCGAGGCTGGAGACTTGAGGTGAGGCTCGAGGCTGGTGTCTTGAGGCGAGGCGAGGCTGGAGACTTGAAGCGAGGTGAGGCTGGAGACTTGAGGCGAGGCGAGGCTGGAGACTGGAGGTGAGGCTGGAGACAGGAGACTGGAGACAAGGTGAGGCTGGAGTCTTGAGGCGAGGCTGGAGACTGGAGGTGAGGTGAGGCTGGAGGCTGGAGACTGGAGGTGAGGCTGGAGACTGGAGACTTGAGGCGAGGCTGGAGGCTGGTGTCTTGAGGCGAGGCGAGGCTGGAGACTGGAGGTGAGGTGAGGCTGGAGGTTGGAGATTTGAGGCGAGGCTGGAGGCTGGAGACTTGAGGCGAGGCAATGCGAGGCTGGAGACTTGAGGCGAGGCTGGAGGCTGGTGTCTTGAGGCGAGGCAAGGCGAGGTGAGGCTGGAGACTTGAGGTGAGGTGAGGCGAGGCTGGAGGCTGGAGACTTGAGGCGAGGCTGGAGACTTGAGGCGAGGCGGGGCTGGAGACTTGAGGCGAGGCTGGAGGCTGGTGTCTTGAGGCGAGGCGAGGTGAGGCTGGAGACTTGAGGTGAGGTGAGGCGAGGCTGGAGACTGGAGGTGAGGTGAGGCTGGAGGCTGGAGACTGGAGGTGAGGCTGGAGACTGGAGACTTGAGGCGAGGCTGGAGGCTGGTGTCTTGAGGCGAGGCGAGGCTGGAGACTGGAGGTGAGGTGAGGCTGGAGGTTGGAGACTTGAGGCGAGGCTGGAGGCTGGAGACTTGAGGCGAGGCAATGCGAGGCTGGAGACTTGAGGCGAGGCTGGAGGCTGGTGTCTTGAGGCGAGGCAAGGCGAGGCGAGGCTGGAGACTTGAGGTGAGGTGAGGCGAGGCTGGAGGCTGGAGACTTGAGGCGAGGCTGGAGACTTGAGGCGAGGCGGGGCTGGAGACTTGAGGCGAGGCTGGAGGCTGGTGTCTTGAGGCGAGGCGAGGTGAGGCTGGAGACTTGAGGTGAGGTGAGACGAGGCTGGAGACTTGAGGCGAGGCGAGGCTGGAGACTGGAGACTTGAGGTGAGGTGAGGCAAGGCTGGAGACTTGAGGTGAGGTGAGACGAGGCTGGAGACTTGAGGCGAGGCGAGGCTGGAGACTTGAGGAGAGGTGAGGCTGGAGACTTGAGGTGAGGCTGGAGACTGGAGACTTGAGACGAGGCGAGGCTGGAGACTTGAGGTGAGGTGAGGCGAGGCTGGAGACTTGAGGCGAGGCGAGGCTGGAGACTTGAGGTGAGCTGAGGCGAGGCTGGAGACTTGAGGTGAGGCTGGAGACTGGAGACTTGAGACGAGGCTGGAGACTGAAGACTTGAGGCGAGGCTGGATATTTGAGGTGAGGCGAGGCTGTAGGCTGGAGACTTGAGGCGAGGCTGGAGACTTGAGGCGAAGCGAGGCTGGAGACTTGAGGCTAGGCTAGAGGCTGGAGATTTGAGGCGCGGCTGGAGGGAGCGGACTTGAGGCGAGGCGAGGCTGGAGACTGGAGGCGAGGCGAGGCTGGAGGGTGGGTACTTGAGGCGAGGCGAGGCTGGAGACTGGAGGCGAGGCGAGGCTGGAGGCTGGAGACTTGAGCTGAGGCGAGGCGAGGCTGGAGGCGGGAGATTTGAGGCGAGGCGAGGCTGGAGACTGGAGGCGAGGCGAGGCTGGAGACTGGAGGCGAGGCTGGAGGGTGGGGACTTGTGGCGAGGCGAGGCTGGAGGATGGAGACTTGAGGCGAGGCTGGAGACTGGAGGCGAGGCGAGGCTGGAGGCTGGAGGTTTGAGGTGAGGTGAGGCTGGAGGCTAGAGACTTGAGGCGAGGCTGGAGACTGGAGGCGAGGCGAGGCTCGAGGCTGGAGATTTGAGGTGAGGCGAGGCTAGAGGCTGGAGACTTGAGCTGAGGCGAGGCGAGGCTGGAGGCGGGAGATTTGAGGCGAGGCGAGGCGAGGCTGGAGACTGGAGGCGAGGCTGGAGGGTGGGGACTTGTGGCGAGGCGAGGCTGGAGGCTGGAGGTTTTGAGGTGAGGCGAGGCTGGAGGCTAGAGACTTGAGGCAAGGCTGGAGGCTGGAGACTGGAGGCGAGGTGAGGCTGGAGACTGGAGACTTGAGGCGAGGCTGGAGGGTGGGGACTTGAAGCAAGGCGAGGCTGGAGACTTGAGGCGAGGCTGGAGGCTGGAGACTGGAGGCGAGACTGGAGATTTGAGGTGAGGCGAAGCTGGAGGCTGGAGACTTGAGGCGAAGCAAGGCTGGAGACTGGAGGCGAGGCTGGAGATTTGAGGTGAGGCGAGGCTGGAGGCTGGAGACTTGAGGCGAGATGAGGCGACGCTGGAGGCTGGAGACCTGAGGCGAGGTTGGAGGCTGGAGGCTGGAGACTTGAGGTGAGGCTGGAGACTTGAGGCGAGGCGAGGCTGGAGGCTGGAGATTTCAGGCGAGGCGAGGCTGGAGGCGGGAGATTTGAGGCGAGGCAAGGCTGGAGGCTGGAGATTTGAGGTGAGGCGAGGCTGGAGGCTGGAGACTTGAGGCTAGGCTGGAGGCTGGAGATTTGAGGCGAGGCTGGAGGCTGGAGACTTGAGGCGAGGCGAGGCTGGAGGCTGGAAACTTGAGGTGAGGTGAGGCTGGAGGCTGGAGACTTGAGGCGAGGCGAGGCTGGAGGCTGGAGACATATCAGGCGAGGCTGGAGACTGGAGACTTGAGGCGAGGCGAGGCTGGAGGCTGGAGGCTTCAGGCGAGGCTGGAGACTGGAGACTTGAGGTGAGGCGAGGCTGGAGGCTGGAGACTTGAAGCGAGGCGAGGCTGGAGGCTGGAGACTTGAGGTGAGGCGAGGGTGGAGGCTGGAGACTTGAGGTGAGGCTGGAGACTTGAGGCGAGGCGAGGCTGGAGATTTCAGGCAAGGCGAGGCTGGAGGCTGGAGACTTGAGGCGAGGCTGGAGACTTGAGGCGAGGCTGGAGGCTGGAGACCTGAGGCGAGGCGAGGCGAGGCTGGAGGTTGGAGACGTGAGGCGAGGCGAGGCTGGAGACTGGAGAATTGAGGCAAGGCTGGAGGCTGGAGACTTGAGGTGAGGCGAGGCTAGAGACTGGAGACCTGAGGCGAGGCGAGGCGAGGCTAGAGGTTGGAGACGTGAGGCGAGGCGAGGCTGGAGGCTGGAGACTGGAGGCGAGGCTGGAGACTGGAGATTTGAGGCGAGTCTGGAGACTGGAACCTTGAGGCGAGGCTGGAGGCTGGAGATTTGAGGCGAGGCGAGGCTGGAGACTTCAGGTGAGGTGAGGCTGGAGACTTGAGGTGAGGCTGGAGACTGGAGACTTGAGACGAGGCTGGAGACTGGAGACTTGAGGCGAGGCTGGAGACTGGAGCCTGGAGGCGAGGCTGGAGATTTGAGGTGAGGCGAGGCTGGAGGCTGGAGACTTGAGGCGAGGCTGGAGACTTGAGGCGAAGCGAGGCTGGAGACTTGAGGCGAGGCTGGAGGCTGGAGATTTGAGGTGAGGCGAGGCTGGAGGCTGGAGACTTGAGCTGAGGCGAGGCGAGGCTGGAGGCTGGAGATTTGAGGCGAGGCGAGGCGAGGCTGGAGACTGGAGGCGAGGCTGGAGGGTGGGGACTTGTGGCGAGGCGAGGCTGGAGGCTGGAGGTTTGAGGTGAGGCGAGGCTGGAGGCTAGAGACTTGAGGCGAGGCTGGAGGCTGGAGACTGGAGGCGAGGCTGGAGACTGGAGGCTGGAGACTTGAGGCGAGGCTGGAGGCTGGAGACTTGAGGTGAGTCGAGGCTCGAGGCTGGAGATTTGAGGTGAGGCGAGGCTGGAGGCTGGAGACTGGAGGCGAGGCTGGAGACTGGAGGCTGGAGACTTGAGGCGAGGCGAGGCTGGAGACTGGAGACTGGAGGCGAGGCTGGAGATTTGAGGTGAGGCGAAGCTGGAGGCTGGAGACTTGAGGCGAAGCAAGGCTGGAGACTGGAGGCGAGGCTGGAGATGAGGTGAGGCGAGGCTGGAGGCTGGAGACTTGAGGCGAGGCTGGAGGCTGGAGATTTCAGGCGAGGCGAGGCTGGAGGCGGGAGATTTGAGGCGAGGCAAGGCTGGAGGCTGGAGATTTGAGGTGAGGCGAGGCTGGAGGCTGGAGACTTGAGGCTAGGCTGGAGGCTGGAGATTTGAGGCGAGGCTGGAGGCTGGAGACTTGAGGCGAGGCTGGAGGGTGGAGACTTGAGGCGAGGCTGGAGACTGGAGGCGAGGAGAGGCTGGAGACTGGAGATTTGAGGTGAGGCGAGGCTGGAGGCTAGAGACTTGAGGCGAAGCTGAAGACTGGAGGCGAGGCGAGGCTGGAGACTGGAGGCGAGGCGAGGCTGGAGACTGGAGACTTGAGAAGAGGCGAGGCTGGAGGCTGGAGACTGGAGGCGAGGCGAGGCTGGAGACTGGAGGCGAGGCGAGGCTGGAGACTGGAGACTTGAGGTGAGGCGAGGCTGGAGGATGGAGACTTGAGGCGAGGCGAGGCTGGAGGCTGGAGACTTGAGGTGAGGCGAGGCTGGAGGCTGGGGACTTGAGTCGAGGCGAGGCTGGAGGCTGGAGACATATCAGGCGAGGCTGGAGACTGGAGACTTGAGGCGAGGCGAGGCTGGAGGCTGGAGACTTCAGGCGAGGCTGGAGACTGGAGGCGAGGCGAGGCTGGAGACTGGAGACTTGAGGTGAGGCGAGGCTGGAGGCTGGAGACTTGAAGCGAGGCGAGGCTGGAGGCTGGAGACTTGAGGTGAGGCGAGGCTGGAGGCTGGAGACTTGAGGTGAGGCGAGGCTGGAGGCTGGAGACTTGAGGCGAGGCTGGAGGCTTTAGACCTGAGGCGAGGCGAGGCGAGGCTGGAGGTTGGAGACGTGAGGCGAGGCGAGGCTGGAGGCTGGAGACTTGAGGCGAGGCTGGAGGCTGGAGACCTGAGGCGAGGCGAGGCGAGGCTAGAGACTGGAGAATTGAGGCAAGGCTGGAGGCTGGAGACTTGAGGTGAGGCGAGGCTAGAGACTGGAGACCTGAGGCGAGGCGAGGCGAGGCTAGAGGTTGGAGACGTGAGGCGAGGCGAGGCTGGAGGCTGGAGA
Source organism: Mobula birostris (assembly GCF_030028105.1). Taxonomy (NCBI): domain Eukaryota; kingdom Metazoa; phylum Chordata; class Chondrichthyes; order Myliobatiformes; family Myliobatidae; genus Mobula; species Mobula birostris. The sequence continues at coordinate 28,078 of NW_027276472.1, read as the reverse complement.
CTTGAGGTGAGGCTGGAGACTGGAACCTTGAGGCGAGGCTGGAGGCTGGAGATTTGAGGCGAGGCGAGGCTCGAGGCTGGAGACTTGAGGTGAGACGAGGCTGGAGGCTGGAGACTTGAGGCGAGGCGAGGCTGGAGGCTGGAGACTTGAGGCGAGGCGAGGCTGGAGACCTGAGGTGAGGCTGGAGGCTGGTGTCTTGAGGCGAGGCGAGGCTGGAGACTTGAGGTGAGGCTGGAGACAGGAGACTGGAGGTGAGGTGAGGCTGGAGGCTGGAGACTTGAGGCGAGGCTGGAGACTGCAGACTGGAGGTGAGGTGAGGCTGGAGGCTGGAGACTGGAGGCGAGGCGAGGCTGGAGACTGGAGACTGGAGGCGAGGCTGGAGATTTGAGGTGAGGCGAAGCTGGAGGCTGGAGACTTGAGGCGAAGCAAGGCTGGAGACTGGAGGCGAGGCTGGAGATGAGGTGAGGCGAGGCTGGAGGCTGGAGACTTGAGGCGAGGCTGGAGGCTGGAGATTTCAGGCGAGGCGAGGCTGGAGGCGGGAGATTTGAGGCGAGGCAAGGCTGGAGGCTGGAGATTTGAGGTGAGGCGAGGCTGGAGGCTGGAGACTTGAGGCTAGGCTGGAGGCTGGAGATTTGAGGCGAGGCTGGAGGCTGGAGACTTGAGGCGAGGCTGGAGGGTGGAGACTTGAGGCGAGGCTGGAGACTGGAGGCGAGGAGAGGCTGGAGACTGGAGATTTGAGGTGAGGCGAGGCTGGAGGCTAGAGACTTGAGGCGAAGCTGAAGACTGGAGGCGAGGCGAGGCTGGAGACTGGAGGCGAGGCGAGGCTGGAGACTGGAGACTTGAGAAGAGGCGAGGCTGGAGGCTGGAGACTGGAGGCGAGGCGAGGCTGGAGACTGGAGGCGAGGCGAGGCTGGAGACTGGAGACTTGAGGTGAGGCGAGGCTGGAGGATGGAGACTTGAGGCGAGGCGAGGCTGGAGGCTGGAGACTTGAGGTGAGGCGAGGCTGGAGGCTGGGGACTTGAGTCGAGGCGAGGCTGGAGGCTGGAGACATATCAGGCGAGGCTGGAGACTGGAGACTTGAGGCGAGGCGAGGCTGGAGGCTGGAGACTTCAGGCGAGGCTGGAGACTGGAGGCGAGGCGAGGCTGGAGACTGGAGACTTGAGGTGAGGCGAGGCTGGAGGCTGGAGACTTGAAGCGAGGCGAGGCTGGAGGCTGGAGACTTGAGGTGAGGCGAGGCTGGAGGCTGGAGACTTGAGGTGAGGCGAGGCTGGAGGCTGGAGACTTGAGGCGAGGCTGGAGGCTTTAGACCTGAGGCGAGGCGAGGCGAGGCTGGAGGTTGGAGACGTGAGGCGAGGCGAGGCTGGAGGCTGGAGACTTGAGGCGAGGCTGGAGGCTGGAGACCTGAGGCGAGGCGAGGCGAGGCTAGAGACTGGAGAATTGAGGCAAGGCTGGAGGCTGGAGACTTGAGGTGAGGCGAGGCTAGAGACTGGAGACCTGAGGCGAGGCGAGGCGAGGCTAGAGGTTGGAGACGTGAGGCGAGGCGAGGCTGGAGGCTGGAGACTTGAGGTGAGGCTGGAGACTGGAACCTTGAGGCGAGGCTGGAGGCTGGAGATTTGAGGCGAGGCGAGGCTCGAGGCTGGAGACTTGAGGTGAGACGAGGCTGGAGGCTGGAGACTTGAGGCGAGGCGAGGCTGGAGGCTGGAGACTTGAGGCGAGGCGAGGCTGGAGACCTGAGGTGAGGCTGGAGGCTGGTGTCTTGAGGCGAGGCGAGGCTGGAGACTTGAGGTGAGGCTGGAGACAGGAGACTGGAGGTGAGGTGAGGCTGGAGGCTGGAGACTTGAGGCGAGGCTGGAGACTGCAGACTGGAGGTGAGGTGAGGCTGGAGGCTGGAGACTGGAGGTGACGTGAGGCTGGAGGCTGGAGACTTGAGGCGAGGCTGGAGGCTGGAGACTTGAGGCGAGGCTGGAGGCTGGAGACTGGAGGTGAGGTGAGGCTGGAGGCTGGAGACTGGAGGTGAGGTGAGGCTGGAGGCTGGAGACTTGAGGCGAGGCAATGCGAGGCTGGAGACTTGAGGCGAGGCTGGAGGCTGGTATCTTGAGGCGAGGCGTGGCGAGGCAAGGCGAGGCGAGGCTGGAGACGAGGTGAGGTGAGGCGAGGCTGGAGACTTGAGGCGAGGCGAGGCTGGAGGCTGGAGACTTGAGGCGAGGCTGGAGGGTGGGGACTTGAGGCGAGGCTGGAGACTTGAGGCTAGGCGAGGCTGGAGACTTGAGGCGAGGCTGGAGGCTGGTGTCTTGAGGCGAGGCGAGGTGAGGCTGGAGACTTGAGGTGAGGTGAGACGAGGCTGGAGACTTGAGGCGAGGCTGGAGACTTGAGGCGAGGCTGGAGGCTGGAGACTGGAGATTTGAGGCGAGGCTGGAGACTGGAGGCGAGGCGAGGCTGGAGACTGGAGGCTTGAGGCGAGGCGAGGCTGGAGACTTGAGGTGAGGCGAGGCTGGAGGGTGGGGACTTGAGGCGAGGCGAGGCTGGAGACTTGAGGCGAGGCTTGTGGCTGGAGACTGGAGGCAAGGCTGGAGATTTGAGGTGAGGCGAGGCTGGAGGCTGGAGATTTGAGGTGAGGCGAGGCTGGAGGCTGGAGACTTGAGGCGAGGCTGGAGACTGGAGACTTGAGGTGAGGCGAGGCTGGAGGCTGGAGGCTTGAGGTGAGGCGATGCTGGAGGCTGGAGACTTGAAGCGAGGCGAGGCTGGAGGCTGAAGACTGGAGGTGAGGCTGGAGATTTGAGGTGAGGCGAGGCTGGAGGCTGGAGACTTGAGGCTAGGCTGGAGGCTGGAGATTTGAGGCGAGGCTGGAGACTGGAGACTTGAGGCGAGGCTGGAGACTGGAGGCGAGGAGAGGCTGGAGACTGGAGATGTGAGGTGAGGCGAGGCTGGAGGATAGAGACTTGAGGTGAAGCTGGAGACTGGAGGCGAGGCGAGGCTGGAGACTGGAGGCGAGGCGAGGCTGGAGGGTGGGGACTTGAGGCGAGGCGAGGCTGGAGACTGGAGGCGAGGCGAGGCTGCAGGGTGGGGACTTGAGGCGAGGCGAGACTGGAGATGAGGCGAGGCTGGAGGTGAGGCGAGGCTGGAGGCTGGAGATTTGAGGCGAGGCGAGGCTGGAGGCTGGAGACTTGAGCTGAGGCGAGACTGGAGGCTGGAGACTTGAGGCGAGGCGAGGCTGGAGGTGGGAGATTTGAGGCGAAGCGAGGCTGCAGACTGGAGGCGAGGCTGGAGGGTGGGGACTTGAGGCGAGGCTGGAGAATGGAGACTTGAGGCGAGGCTGGAGACTTGAGGCGAGGCTGGAGACTGGAGGCGAGGCTGGAGGGTGGGGACTTGAGGCGAGGCGAGGCTGGAGGGTGGGGACTTGAGGCGAGGTGAGGCGAGACTGGAGACTTGAGGCGAGGCGAGGCAAGGCTGGAGACTTGAGACGAGGCGAGGCGCAGCTGGAGACTTGAGGCGAGGCGAGGCTGGAGACTTGAAGTGAGGCGAGGCGAGGCTGGAGACTTGAGGTGAGGTGAGGCGAGGCTGGAGACATGAGGCGAGGCGAGGCTGGAGGCTGGAGACTTGAGGCGAGGCGAGGCTGGAGGCTGGAGACTTGAGCTGAGGCGAGACTGGTGGCTGGAGACTTGAGGCGACGCTGGAGACTGGAGACTTGAGGCGAGGCTGGAGGCTGGAGGCTGGAGACTTGAGGTGTGGCTGCAGACTTGAGGTGAGGTTGGAGGCTGCAGACTTGAGGCGAGGCGAGGCTGGAGGCTGGAGACTTGAGCTGAGGCGAGACTGGAGGCTGGAGACTTGAGGCGAGGTGAGGCTGGAGGTGGGAGATTTGAGGCGAAGCGAGGCTGCAGACTGGAGGCGAGGCTGGAGGGTGGGGACTTGAGGCGAGGCTGGAGAATGGAGACTTGAGGCGAGGCTGGAGACTTGAGGCGAGGCTGGAGACTGGAGGCGAGGCTGGAGGGTGGGGACTTGAGGCGAGGCGAGGCGAGACTGGAGACTTGAGGCGAGGCGAGGCGAGGCTGGAGACTTGAGACGAGGCAAGGCGCGGCTGGAGACTTGAGGCGAGGCGAGGCTGGAGACTTGAAGCGAGGCGAGGCGAGGCTGGAGACTTGAGGTGAGGTGAGGCGAGGCTGGAGACATGAGGCGAGGCGAGGCTGGAGGCTGGAGACTTGAGGCGAGGCGAGGCTGGAGGCTGGAGACTTGAGGCGAGACGAGGCGAGGCTGGAGACTTGAGGCGAGGCGAGGCGAGGATGGAGACTTGAGGCGAGGCTGGAGGCTGGAGGCTGGAGACTTGAGGTGTGGCTGGAGACTTGAGGTGAGGTTGGAGGCTGCAGACTTGAGGTGAGGCGAGGCTGGAGGATGGAGACTTGAGGCGAGGCGAGGCTGGAGACGTGAGGCGAGGTGAAGCTGGAGGCTTGAGGTGAGGCGAGGCTGGAGGCTGGAGACTTGAGGCGAGGCTGGAGACTTGAGGCGAGGCGAGGCTGGAGGCTGGAGACTGGAGGCGAGGCGAGGCTGGAGACTGGAGGCGAGGTGAGGTTGGAGGCTGCAGACTTGAGGTGAGGCGAGGCTGGAGGCGAGGCGAGGCTGGAGACTTGAGGCGAGGCGAGGCTGGAGGCTGGAGACTTGAGGCGAGGCTGGAGGCTGGAGACTTGAGGCGAGGCGAGGCTGGAGGCGGGAGATTTGAGGCGAGGCAAGGCTGGAGGCTGGAGATTTGAGGTGAGGCGAGGCTGGAGGCTGGAGACTTAAGGCTAGGCTGGAGGCTGGAGATTTGAGGCGAGGCTGGAGGCTGGAGACTTGAGGCGAGGCTGGAGGGTGGAGACTTGAGGCGAGGCTGGAGACTGGAGGCGAGGAGAGGCTGGAGACTGGAGATTTGAGGTGAGGCGAGGCTGGAGACTGGAGGCGAGGTGAGGCTGGAGACGTGAGGCGAGGCTGGAGGCTGGAGGCTGGAGACTGGAGGTGAGGCGAGGCTGGAGGCTGGAGACTTGAGGCGAAGCGAGGCTGGAGACTTGAGGCTAGGCTGGAGGCTGGAGAGTTGAGGCGAGGCTGGAGGCTGGAGATTTGAGGCGAGGCTGGAGGCTGGAGGCGGGAGATTTGAGGCGAGGCGAGGCTGGAGGCTAGAGACTTGAGGCGAAGCTGGAGACTGCAGACTTGAGGTGAGGCGAGGCTGGAGGCTGGAGACTGGAGGCGAGGCGAGGCTGGAGACTGGAGGCGAGGCGAGGCTGGAGACTGGAGACTTGAGGTGAGGCGAGGCTGGAGACTGGAGACTTGAGGTGAGGCGAGGCTGGAGGCTGGAGACTGGAGGCGAGGCGAGGCTGGAGACTGGAGGCGAGGCGAGGCTGGAGACTGGAGACTTGAGGTGAGGCGAGGCTGGAGGCTGGAGACCTGAGGCGAGGCGAGGCTGGAGGCTGGAGACTTGAGGTGAGGCGAGGCTGAAGGCTGGAGACTGGAGGCGAGGCGAAGCTGGAGGCTGGAGACATATCAGGCGAGGCTGGAGACTGGAGACTTGAGGCGAGGCGAGGCTGGAGGCTGGAGACTTCAGGCGAGGCTGGAGACTGGAGGCGAGGCGAGGCTGGAGACTGGAGACGAGGTGAGGTGAGGCTGGAGGCTGGAGACTTGAAGCGAGGCGAGGCTGGAGGCTGGAGACTTGAGGTGAAGCGAGGCTGGAGGCTGGAGACTTGAGGTGAGGCGAGGCTGGAGGCTGGAGACTTGAGGCGAGGCTGGAGACTTGAGGCGAGGCTGGAGGCTGGAGACCTGAGGCGAGGCGAGGCGAGGTTGGAGGTTGGAGACGTGAGGCGAGGCGAGGCTGGAGGCTGGAGACCTGAGGCGAGGCGAGGCGAGGCTGGAGACTGGAGAATTGAGGCAAGGCTGGAGGCTGGAGACTTGAGGTGAGGCGAGGCTAGAGACTGGAGACCTGAGGCGAGGCGAGGCGAGGCTAGAGGTTGGAGACGTGAGGCGAGGCGAGGCTGGAGGCTGGAGACTTGAGGCGAGGCTGGAGACTGGAGGCGAGGCGAGGCTGGAGACTGGAGATTTGAGGCGAGTCTGGAGACTGGAACCTTGAGGCGAGGCTGGAGGCTGGAGATTTGAGGCGAGGCGAGGCTCGAGGCTGGAGACTTGAGGTAAGACGAGGCTGGAGGCTGGAGACTTGAGGCGAGGCGAGGCTGGAGGCTGGAGACTTGAGGCGAGGCGAGGCTGGAGACTTGAGGTGAGGCTGGAGACAGGAGACTGGAGGTGAGGTGAGGCTGGAGGCTGGAGACTTGAGGCGAGGCTGGAGACTGCAGACTGGAGGTGAGGTGAGGCTGGAGGCTGGAGACTGGAGGTGAGGTGAGGCTGGAGGCTGGAGACTGGAGGTGAGGTGAGGCTGGAGGCTGGAGACTTGAGGCGAGGCAATGCGAGGCTGGAGACTTGAGGCGAGGCTGGAGGCTGGTTTCTTGAGGCGAGGCAAGGCGAGGCGAGGCTGGAGACTTGAGGTGAGGTGAGGCGAGGCTGGAGACTTGAGGCGAGGTGAGGCTGGAGGCTGGAGACTTGAGGCGAGGCTGGAGGCTGGAGACTTGAGGCGAGGCTGGAGGCTGAAGGTTGGAGACGTGAGGCGAAGCTGGAGACTGGAGACTGGAGACGAGGTGAGGCTGGAGACTTGAGGCGAGGCGAGGCTGGAGACTGGAGGTGAGGCGAGGCTGGAGGCTGGAGACTTGAGGCGAGGCTGGAGGGTGGGGACTTGAGGCAAGGCTGGAGACTTGAGGCGAGGCGAGGCTGGAGACTTGAGGCGAGGCTGGAGGCTGGTGTCTTGAGGCGAGGCGAGGTGAGGCTGGAGACTTGAGGTGAGGTGAGACGAGGCTGGAGACTTGAGGCGAGGCTGGAGGCTGGAGACTGGAGATTTGAGGCGAGGCTGGAGACTGGAGGTGAGGCGAGGCTGGAGACTGGAGGCTTGAGGCGAGGCGAGGCTGGAGACTTGAGGTGAGGCGAGGCTGGAGGGTGGGGACTTGAGGCGAGGCGAGGCTGGAGACTTGAGGCGAGGCTGGAGACTTGAGGCGAGGCTGAAGGCTGGAGACTGGAGGCGAGGCTGGAGATTTGAAGTGAGGCGAGGCTGGAGGCTGGAGACTTGAGGCGAAGCGAGGCTGGAGACTGGAGGCGAGGCTGGAGATTTGAGGTGAGGCGAGGCTGGAGGCTGGAGACTTGAGGCGAGGCTGGAGACTGGAGACTTGAGGTGAGGCGAGGCTGGAGGCTGGAGGCTTGAGGTGAGGCGATGCTGGAGGCTGGAGACTTGAAGCGAGGCGAGGCTGGAGGCTGAAGACTGGAGGTGAGGCTGGAGATTTGAGGTGAGGCGAGGCTGGAGGCTGGAGACTTGAGGCGAGGCTGGAGGATGGAGACTTGAGGCGAGGCTGGAGGCTGGAGGTTGGAGACGTGAGGCGAAGCTGGAGGGTGGGGACTTGAGGCAAGGCTGGAGACTTGAGGCGAGGCGAGGCTGGAGACTTGAGGCGAGGCTGGAGGCTGGTGTCTTGAGGCGAGGCGAGGTGAGGCTGGAGACTTGAGGTGAGGTGAGACGAGGCTGGAGACTTGAGGCGAGGCTGGAGGCTGGAGACTGGAGATTTGAGGCGAGGCTGGAGACTGGAGGTGAGGCGAGGCTGGAGACTGGAGGCTTGAGGCGAGGCGAGGCTGGAGACTTGAGGTGAGGCGAGGCTGGAGGGTGGGGACTTGAGGCGAGGCGAGGCTGGAGACTTGAGGCGAGGCTGGAGACTTGAGGCGAGGCTGAAGGCTGGAGACTGGAGGCGAGGCTGGAGATTTGAAGTGAGGCGAGGCTGGAGGCTGGAGACTTGAGGCGAAGCGAGGCTGGAGACTGGAGGCGAGGCTGGAGATTTGAGGTGAGGCGAGGCTGGAGGCTGGAGACTTGAGGCGAGGCTGGAGACTGGAGACTTGAGGTGAGGCGAGGCTGGAGGCTGGAGGCTTGAGGTGAGGCGATGCTGGAGGCTGGAGACTTGAAGCGAGGCGAGGCTGGAGGCTGAAGACTGGAGGTGAGGCTGGAGATTTGAGGTGAGGCGAGGCTGGAGGCTGGAGACTTGAGGCGAGGCTGGAGGATGGAGACTTGAGGCGAGGCTGGAGACTGGAGGCGAGGCTGGAGGCTGGAGACTTGAGGCGAGGCTGGAGGATGGAGACTTGAGGTGAAGCTGGAGACTGGAGGCGAGGCGAGGCTGGAGACTGGAGGCGAGGCGAGGCTGGAGGGTGGGGACTTGAGGCGAGGCGAGACTGGAGGTGAGGCGAGGCTGGAGGCTGGAGACTTGAGACGAGGCGAGGCGCGGCTGGAGACTTGAGGCGAGGCGAGGCTGGAGACTTGAAGCGAGGCGAGGCGAGCTGGAGACTTCAGGTGAGGTGAGGCGAGGCTGGAGACATGAGGCGAGGCGAGGCTGGAGGCTGGAGGCGAAGCGAGGCTGGAGGCTGGAGACTTGAGGCGAGACGAGGCGAGGCTGGAGACTTGAGGCGAGGCGAGGCGAGGCTGGAGACTTGAGGCGACGCTGGAGGCTGGAGACTTGAGGCGAGACGAGGCGAGGCTGGAGACGAGGCGAGGCGAGGCGAGGCTGGAGACTTGAGGCGACGCTGGAGGCTGGAGACCTGAGGCGAGGCTGGAGGCTGGAGGCTGGAGACTTGAGGTGTGGCTGGAGACTTGAGGTGAGGTTGGAGGCTGCAGACTTGAGGTGAGGCGAGGCTGGAGGATGGAGACTTGAGGCGAGGCGAGGCTGGAGATGTGAGGCGAGGTGAGGCTGGAGGCTTGAGGTGAGGCGAGGCTGGAGGCTGGAGACTTGAGGCGAGGCTGGAGACTTGAGGCGAGGCGAGGCTGGAGGCTGGAGACTGGAGGCGAGGCGAGGCTGGAGACTGGAGGCGAGGTGAGGTTGGAGGCTGCAGACTTGAGGTGAGGCGAGGCTGGAGGCGAGGCGAGGCTGGAGACTGGAGGCGAGGGGAGGCTGGAGACTGGAGACTTGAGGTGAGGCGAGGCTGGAGGCTGGAGACTTGAGGTGAGGCGAGGCTGGAGGCTGGAGACTTCAGGCGAGGCTGGAGACTGGAGGCGAGGCGAGGCTGGAGACTGGAGACTTGAGGTGAGGCGAGGCTGGAGGCTGGAGACTTGAGGCGAGGCGAGGCTGGAGATTTCAGGCGAGGCGAGGCTGGAGATTTCAGGCGAGGCGAGGCTGGAGGTTGGAGACTTGAGGCGAGGCTGGAGACTTGAGGCAGGCTGGAGGCTGGAGACCTGAGGCGAGGCGAGGCGAGGCTAGAGTTTGGAGACATGAGGCGAGGTGAGGCTGGAGGCTGGAGACTTGAGGTGAGGCTGGAGATTTGAGGCGAGGCAAGGCTGGAGACTGGAGGCGAGGCTGGAGGCTGGAGATTTGAGGTGAGACGAGGCTGGAGGCTGGAGATTTGAGGCGAGGCTGGAGGCTGGAGACTTGAGGCGAGGCAATGCGAGGCTGGAGACTTGAGGCGAGGCTGGAGGCTGGTGTCTTGAGGCGAGGCAAGGCGAGGCGAGGCTGGAGACTTGAGGTGAGGTGAGGCGAGGCTGGAGACTTGAGGCGAGGCGAGGCTGGAGGCTGGAGACTTGAGGCGAGGCTGGAGGCTGGAGACTTGGGGCGAGGCTGGAGGCTGGAACCTTGAGGCGAGGCTGAAGGCTGGAGACTTGAGGCGAGGCGAGGCTGGAGGCTGGAGACTTGAGGCGAGGCGAGGCTGGAGGCTGGAGACTTGAGGTGAGACGAGGCTGGAGGCTGGAGACTTGAGGCGAGGCTGGAGACTTGAGGCGAGGCTGGAGACTTGAGGCGAGGCTGGAGACTTGAAGCAAGGCGAGGCTGGAGACTTGAGGCGAGGCTGGAGGCTGGAGACTTGAGGCGAGGCGAGGCTGGAGACTTGAGGTGAGGCTGGAGGCTGGTGTCTTGAGGCGAGGCGAGGCTGGAGACTTGAAGCGAGGTGAGGCTGGAGACTTGAGGCGAGGCGAGGCTGGAGACTGGAGGTGAGGCTGGAGACAGGAGACTGGAGACGAGGTGAGGCTGGAGTCTTGAGGCGAGGCTGGAGACTGGAGGTGAGGTGAGGCTGGAGGCTGGAGACTGGAGGTGAGGCTGGAGACTGGAGACTTGAGGCGAGGCTGGAGGCTGGTGTCTTGAGGCGAGGCGAGGCTGGAGACTGGAGGTGAGGTGAGGCTGGAGGTTGGAGACTTGAGGCGAGGCTGGAGGCTGGAGACTTGAGGCGAGGCAATGCGAGGCTGGAGACTTGAGGCGAGGCTGGAGGCTGGTGTCTTGAGGCGAGGCAAGGCGAGGCGAGGCTGGAGACTTGAGGTGAGGTGAGGCGAGGCTGGAGGCTGGAGACTTGAGGCGAGGCTGGAGACTTGAGGCGAGGCGGGGCTGGAGACTTGAGGCGAGGCTGGAGGCTGGTGTCTTGAGGCGAGGCGAGGTGAGGCTGGAGACTTGAGGTGAGGTGAGACGAGGCTGGAGACTTGAGGCGAGGCGAGGCTGGAGACTGGAGACTTGAGGTGAGGTGAGGCAAGGCTGGAGACTTGAGGTGAGGTGAGACGAGGCTGGAGACTTGAGGCGAGGCGAGGCTGGAGACTTGAGGAGAGGTGAGGCTGGAGACTTGAGGTGAGGCTGGAGACTGGAGACTTGAGACGAGGCGAGGCTGGAGACTTGAGGTGAGGTGAGGCGAGGCTGGAGACTTGAGGCGAGGCGAGGCTGGAGACTTGAGGTGAGCTGAGGCGAGGCTGGAGACTTGAGGTGAGGCTGGAGACTGGAGACTTGAGACGAGGCTGGAGACTGAAGACTTGAGGCGAGGCTGGAGATTTGAGGTGAGGCGAGGCTGTAGGCTGGAGACTTGAGGCGAGGCTGGAGACTTGAGGCGAAGCGAGGCTGGAGACTTGAGGCTAGGCTAGAGGCTGGAGATTTGAGGCGAGGCTGGAGGGTGGGGACTTGAGGCGAGGCGAGGCTGGAGACTGGAGGCGAGGCTGGAGGGTGGGGACTTGTGGCGAGGCGAGGCTGGAGGATGGAGACTTGAGGCGAGGCTGGAGACTGGAGGCGAGGCGAGGCTGGAGACTGGAGACTTGAGGCGAGGCGAGGCTGGAGGCTGGAGACTTCAGGCGAGGCTGGAGACTGGAGGCGAGGCGAGGCTGGAGACTGGAGACGAGGTGAGGTGAGGCTGGAGGCTGGAGACTTGAAGCGAGGCGAGGCTGGAGGCTGGAGACTTGAGGTGAAGCGAGGCTGGAGGCTGGAGACTTGAGGTGAGGCGAGGCTGGAGGCTGGAGACTTGAGGCGAGGCTGGAGACTTGAGGCGAGGCTGGAGGCTGGAGACCTGAGGCGAGGCGAGGCGAGGTTGGAGGTTGGAGACGTGAGGCGAGGCGAGGCTGGAGGCTGGAGACCTGAGGCGAGGCGAGGCGAGGCTGGAGACTGGAGAATTGAGGCAAGGCTGGAGGCTGGAGACTTGAGGTGAGGCGAGGCTAGAGACTGGAGACCTGAGGCGAGGCGAGGCGAGGCTAGAGGTTGGAGACGTGAGGCGAGGCGAGGCTGGAGGCTGGAGACTTGAGGCGAGGCTGGAGACTGGAGGCGAGGCGAGGCTGGAGACTGGAGATTTGAGGCGAGTCTGGAGACTGGAACCTTGAGGCGAGGCTGGAGGCTGGAGATTTGAGGCGAGGCGAGGCTCGAGGCTGGAGACTTGAGGTAAGACGAGGCTGGAGGCTGGAGACTTGAGGCGAGGCGAGGCTGGAGGCTGGAGACTTGAGGCGAGGCGAGGCTGGAGACTTGAGGTGAGGCTGGAGACAGGAGACTGGAGGTGAGGTGAGGCTGGAGGCTGGAGACTTGAGGCGAGGCTGGAGACTGCAGACTGGAGGTGAGGTGAGGCTGGAGGCTGGAGACTGGAGGTGAGGTGAGGCTGGAGGCTGGAGACTGGAGGTGAGGTGAGGCTGGAGGCTGGAGACTTGAGGCGAGGCAATGCGAGGCTGGAGACTTGAGGCGAGGCTGGAGGCTGGTTTCTTGAGGCGAGGCAAGGCGAGGCGAGGCTGGAGACTTGAGGTGAGGTGAGGCGAGGCTGGAGACTTGAGGCGAGGTGAGGCTGGAGGCTGGAGACTTGAGGCGAGGCTGGAGGCTGGAGACTTGAGGCGAGGCTGGAGGCTGAAGGTTGGAGACGTGAGGCGAAGCTGGAGACTGGAGACTGGAGACGAGGTGAGGCTGGAGACTTGAGGCGAGGCGAGGCTGGAGACTGGAGGTGAGGCGAGGCTGGAGGCTGGAGACTTGAGGCGAGGCTGGAGGGTGGGGACTTGAGGCAAGGCTGGAGACTTGAGGCGAGGCGAGGCTGGAGACTTGAGGCGAGGCTGGAGGCTGGTGTCTTGAGGCGAGGCGAGGTGAGGCTGGAGACTTGAGGTGAGGTGAGACGAGGCTGGAGACTTGAGGCGAGGCTGGAGGCTGGAGACTGGAGATTTGAGGCGAGGCTGGAGACTGGAGGTGAGGCGAGGCTGGAGACTGGAGGCTTGAGGCGAGGCGAGGCTGGAGACTTGAGGTGAGGCGAGGCTGGAGGGTGGGGACTTGAGGCGAGGCGAGGCTGGAGACTTGAGGCGAGGCTGGAGACTTGAGGCGAGGCTGAAGGCTGGAGACTGGAGGCGAGGCTGGAGATTTGAAGTGAGGCGAGGCTGGAGGCTGGAGACTTGAGGCGAAGCGAGGCTGGAGACTGGAGGCGAGGCTGGAGATTTGAGGTGAGGCGAGGCTGGAGGCTGGAGACTTGAGGCGAGGCTGGAGACTGGAGACTTGAGGTGAGGCGAGGCTGGAGGCTGGAGGCTTGAGGTGAGGCGATGCTGGAGGCTGGAGACTTGAAGCGAGGCGAGGCTGGAGGCTGAAGACTGGAGGTGAGGCTGGAGATTTGAGGTGAGGCGAGGCTGGAGGCTGGAGACTTGAGGCGAGGCTGGAGGATGGAGACTTGAGGCGAGGCTGGAGGCTGGAGGTTGGAGACGTGAGGCGAAGCTGGAGGGTGGGGACTTGAGGCAAGGCTGGAGACTTGAGGCGAGGCGTGGCTGGAGACTTGAGGCGAGGCTGGAGGCTGGTGTCTTGAGGCGAGGCGAGGTGAGGCTGGAGACTTGAGGTGAGGTGAGACGAGGCTGGAGACTTGAGGCGAGGCTGGAGGCTGGAGACTGGAGATTTGAGGCGAGGCTGGAGACTGGAGGTGAGGCGAGGCTGGAGACTGGAGGCTTGAGGCGAGGCGAGGCTGGAGACTTGAGGTGAGGCGAGGCTGGAGGGTGGGGACTTGAGGCGAGGCGAGGCTGGAGACTTGAGGCGAGGCTGGAGACTTGAGGCGAGGCTGAAGGCTGGAGACTGGAGGCGAGGCTGGAGATTTGAAGTGAGGCGAGGCTGGAGGCTGGAGACTTGAGGCGAAGCGAGGCTGGAGACTGGAGGCGAGGCTGGAGATTTGAGGTGAGGCGAGGCTGGAGGCTGGAGACTTGAGGCGAGGCTGGAGACTGGAGACTTGAGGTGAGGCGAGGCTGGAGGCTGGAGGCTTGAGGTGAGGCGATGCTGGAGGCTGGAGACTTGAAGCGAGGCGAGGCTGGAGGCTGAAGACTGGAGGTGAGGCTGGAGATTTGAGGTGAGGCGAGGCTGGAGGCTGGAGACTTGAGGCGAGGCTGGAGGATGGAGACTTGAGGCGAGGCTGGAGACTGGAGGCGAGGCTGGAGGCTGGAGACTTGAGGCGAGGCTGGAGGATGGAGACTTGAGGTGAAGCTGGAGACTGGAGGCGAGGCGAGGCTGGAGACTGGAGGCGAGGCGAGGCTGGAGGGTGGGGACTTGAGGCGAGGCGAGACTGGAGGTGAGGCGAGGCTGGAGGCTGGAGACTTGAGACGAGGCGAGGCGCGGCTGGAGACTTGAGGCGAGGCGAGGCTGGAGACTTGAAGCGAGGCGAGGCGAGGCTGGAGACTTCAGGTGAGGTGAGGCGAGGCTGGAGACATGAGGCGAGGCGAGGCTGGAGGCTGGAGGCGAAGCGAGGCTGGAGGCTGGAGACTTGAGGCGAGACGAGGCGAGGCTGGAGACTTGAGGCGAGGCGAGGCGAGGCTGGAGACTTGAGGCGACGCTGGAGGCTGGAGACTTGAGGCGAGACGAGGCGAGGCTGGAGACGAGGCGAGGCGAGGCGAGGCTGGAGACTTGAGGCGACGCTGGAGGCTGGAGACCTGAGGCGAGGCTGGAGGCTGGAGGCTGGAGACTTGAGGTGTGGCTGGAGACTTGAGGTGAGGTTGGAGGCTGCAGACTTGAGGTGAGGCGAGGCTGGAGGATGGAGACTTGAGGCGAGGCGAGGCTGGAGATGTGAGGCGAGGTGAGGCTGGAGGCTTGAGGTGAGGCGAGGCTGGAGGCTGGAGACTTGAGGCGAGGCTGGAGACTTGAGGCGAGGCGAGGCTGGAGGCTGGAGACTGGAGGCGAGGCGAGGCTGGAGACTGGAGGCGAGGTGAGGTTGGAGGCTGCAGACTTGAGGTGAGGCGAGGCTGGAGGCGAGGCGAGGCTGGAGACTGGAGGCGAGGGGAGGCTGGAGACTGGAGACTTGAGGTGAGGCGAGGCTGGAGGCTGGAGACTTGAGGTGAGGCGAGGCTGGAGGCTGGAGACTTCAGGCGAGGCTGGAGACTGGAGGCGAGGCGAGGCTGGAGACTGGAGACTTGAGGTGAGGCGAGGCTGGAGGCTGGAGACTTGAGGCGAGGCGAGGCTGGAGATTTCAGGCGAGGCGAGGCTGGAGATTTCAGGCGAGGCGAGGCTGGAGGTTGGAGACTTGAGGCGAGGCTGGAGACTTGAGGCAGGCTGGAGGCTGGAGACCTGAGGCGAGGCGAGGCGAGGCTAGAGTTTGGAGACATGAGGCGAGGTGAGGCTGGAGGCTGGAGACTTGAGGTGAGGCTGGAGATTTGAGGCGAGGCAAGGCTGGAGACTGGAGGCGAGGCTGGAGGCTGGAGATTTGAGGTGAGACGAGGCTGGAGGCTGGAGATTTGAGGCGAGGCTGGAGGCTGGAGACTTGAGGCGAGGCAATGCGAGGCTGGAGACTTGAGGCGAGGCTGGAGGCTGGTGTCTTGAGGCGAGGCAAGGCGAGGCGAGGCTGGAGACTTGAGGTGAGGTGAGGCGAGGCTGGAGACTTGAGGCGAGGCGAGGCTGGAGGCTGGAGACTTGAGGCGAGGCTGGAGGCTGGAGACTTGGGGCGAGGCTGGAGGCTGGAACCTTGAGGCGAGGCTGAAGGCTGGAGACTTGAGGCGAGGCGAGGCTGGAGGCTGGAGACTTGAGGCGAGGCGAGGCTGGAGGCTGGAGACTTGAGGTGAGACGAGGCTGGAGGCTGGAGACTTGAGGCGAGGCTGGAGACTTGAGGCGAGGCTGGAGACTTGAGGCGAGGCTGGAGACTTGAAGCAAGGCGAGGCTGGAGACTTGAGGCGAGGCTGGAGGCTGGAGACTTGAGGCGAGGCGAGGCTGGAGACTTGAGGTGAGGCTGGAGGCTGGTGTCTTGAGGCGAGGCGAGGCTGGAGACTTGAAGCGAGGTGAGGCTGGAGACTTGAGGCGAGGCGAGGCTGGAGACTGGAGGTGAGGCTGGAGACAGGAGACTGGAGACGAGGTGAGGCTGGAGTCTTGAGGCGAGGCTGGAGACTGGAGGTGAGGTGAGGCTGGAGGCTGGAGACTGGAGGTGAGGCTGGAGACTGGAGACTTGAGGCGAGGCTGGAGGCTGGTGTCTTGAGGCGAGGCGAGGCTGGAGACTGGAGGTGAGGTGAGGCTGGAGGTTGGAGACTTGAGGCGAGGCTGGAGGCTGGAGACTTGAGGCGAGGCAATGCGAGGCTGGAGACTTGAGGCGAGGCTGGAGGCTGGTGTCTTGAGGCGAGGCAAGGCGAGGCGAGGCTGGAGACTTGAGGTGAGGTGAGGCGAGGCTGGAGGCTGGAGACTTGAGGCGAGGCTGGAGACTTGAGGCGAGGCGGGGCTGGAGACTTGAGGCGAGGCTGGAGGCTGGTGTCTTGAGGCGAGGCGAGGTGAGGCTGGAGACTTGAGGTGAGGTGAGACGAGGCTGGAGACTTGAGGCGAGGCGAGGCTGGAGACTGGAGACTTGAGGTGAGGTGAGGCAAGGCTGGAGACTTGAGGTGAGGTGAGACGAGGCTGGAGACTTGAGGCGAGGCGAGGCTGGAGACTTGAGGAGAGGTGAGGCTGGAGACTTGAGGTGAGGCTGGAGACTGGAGACTTGAGACGAGGCGAGGCTGGAGACTTGAGGTGAGGTGAGGCGAGGCTGGAGACTTGAGGCGAGGCGAGGCTGGAGACTTGAGGTGAGCTGAGGCGAGGCTGGAGACTTGAGGTGAGGCTGGAGACTGGAGACTTGAGACGAGGCTGGAGACTGAAGACTTGAGGCGAGGCTGGAGATTTGAGGTGAGGCGAGGCTGTAGGCTGGAGACTTGAGGCGAGGCTGGAGACTTGAGGCGAAGCGAGGCTGGAGACTTGAGGCTAGGCTAGAGGCTGGAGATTTGAGGCGAGGCTGGAGGGTGGGGACTTGAGGCGAGGCGAGGCTGGAGACTGGAGGCGAGGCGAGGCTGGAGGGTGGGTACTTGAGGCGAGGCGAGGCTGGAGACTGGAGGCGAGGCGAGGCTGGAGGCTGGAGACTTGAGCTGAGGCGAGGCGAGGCTGGAGGCGGGAGATTTGAGGCGAGCCGAGGCTGGAGACTGGAGGCGAGGCGAGGCTGGAGACTGGAGGCGAGGCTGGAGGGTGGGGACTTGTGGCGAGGCGAGGCTGGAGGATGGAGACTTGAGGCGAGGCTGGAGACTGGAGGCGAGGCGAGGCTGGAGGCTGGAGGTTTGAGGTGAGGTGAGGCTGGAGGCTAGAGACTTGAGGCGAGGCTGGAGACTGGAGGCGAGGCGAGGCTGGAGACTGGAGGCGAGGCGAGGCTGGATGGTGGGGACTTGAGGTGAGGTGAGGCTGGAGACTGGAGGCGAGGCTGGAGACTGGAGGCTGGAGACTGGAGACTGGAGACTTGAGGCGAGGCTGGAGACTGGAGGCTGGAGACTTGAGGCGAGGCTGGAGGATGGAAACTTGAGGCGAGGCTGGAGGCTTGAGGCTGGAGGCTGGAGACTTGAGGCGAGGCGAGGCGAGGCTGGAGACTGGAGGCAAGGCTGGAGGGTGGGGACTTGAGGCGAGGCCAGAGGCTGGAGGTTTGAGGTGAGGCGAGGCTGGAGGCTAGAAACTTGAGGCGAGGCTGGAGACTGGAGACTGGAGGCGAGGCTGGAGGGTGGGGACTTGAGGCGAGGCGAGGCTGGAGACTGGAGGCGAGGCGAGGCTGGAGACTGGAGGCGAGGTGAGGCTGGAGGCTGGAGACTGGAGGCCAGGCGAGGCTGGAGGCTGGAGACCTGAGGCGAGGCGAGGCTGGAGGCTGGAGGCTTGAGGCGAGGCTGGAGGCTGGAAACTTGAGGCGAGGCGAGGCTGGAGACTGGAGACTGGAGGCGAGGCGAGGCTGGAGGCTGGAGACTTGAAGCGAGGCGAGGCTGGAGGCTGGAGACTTGAGGCAAGGCAATGCGAGGCTGGAGACTTGAGGTGAGGCGAGGCTGGAGGGTGGGGACTTGAAGCGAGGCTGGAGACTGGAGGCTGGAGACTTGAGGCGAGGCTGGAGGCTGGAGACTGGAGGCGAGGTTGGAGATTTGAGGTGAGGCGAGGCTGAGGCTGGAGACTTGAGACGAGGCTGGAGACTGGAGGGGAGGCGAGGCTGGAGGCTGGAGACTTGAAGCGAGGTGAGGCTGGAGGCTGGAGACTGGAGGCGAGGCTGGAGACTGGAGACTGGAGGCGAGGCTGGAGGGTGGGGACTTGAAGCGAGGCGAGGCTGGAGACTTGAGGCGAGGCTGGAGGCTGGAGGCTGGAGACTTGAGGCGAGGCTGGAGGCTGGAGACTGGAGGCGAGGCTGGAGATTTGAGGTGAGGCGTGGCTGGAGGCTGGAGACTTGAGGCGAAGCGAGGCTGGAGACTGGAGGCGAAGCTGGAGATTTGAGGTGAGGCGAGGCTGGAGACTGGACAATTGAGGCGAGGCTGGAGGCTGGAGACTTGAGGCGAGGCGAGGCTGGAGGCTGGAGATTTGAGGCGAGGCGAGGCTGGAGGCGGGAGATTTGAGGCGAGGCGAGGCTGGAGGCTGGAGGCTTGAGGTGAGGCGAGGCTGGAGGCTGGAGACTTGAAGCGAGGCGAGGCTGGAGGCTGGAGACTGGAGGCGAGGCTGGTGATTTGAGGTGAGGCGAGGCTGGAGGCTGGAGACTTGAGGCTAGGCTGGAGGCAGGAGATTTGAGGCGAGGCTGGAGGCTGGAGACTTGAGGCGTGGCTGGAGGATGGAGACTTGAGGCGAGGCTGGAGACTGGATGCGAGGAGAGGCTGGAGACTGGAGACTTGAGGTGAGGTGAGGCAAGGCTGGAGACTTGAGGTGAGGTGAGACGAGGCTGGAGACTTGAGGCGAGGCGAGGCTGGAGACTTGAGGAGAGGTGAGGCTGGAGACTTGAGGTGAGGCTGGAGACTGGAGACTTGAGACGAGGCGAGGCTGGAGACTTGAGGTGAGGTGAGGCGAGGCTGGAGACTTGAGGCGAGGCGAGGCTGGAGAATTGAGGTGAGCTGAGGCGAGGCTGGAGACTTGAGGCGAGGCGAGGCTGGAGACTTCAGGTGAGGTGAGGCTGGAGACTTGAGGTGAGGCTGGAGACTGGAGACTTGAGACGAGGCTGGAGACTGAAGACTTGAGGCGAGGATGGAGACTGGAGGCGAGGCTGGAGATTTGAGGTGAGGCGAGGCTGGAGACTGGAGACTTGAGGCGAGGCTGGAGGCTGGAGACTTGAGGCGAGGCGAGGCTGGAGACTGAAGACTTGAGGCGAGGCTGGAGATTTGAGGTGAGGCGAGGCTGGAGGCTGGAGACTTGAGGCGAGGCTGGAGACTTGAGGCGAAGCGAGGCTGGAGACTTGAGGCTCGGCTAGAGGCTGGAGATTTGAGGCGAGGCTGGAGGGTGGGGACTTGAGGCGAGGCGAGGCTGGAGACTGGAGGCGAGGCGAGGCTGGAGGGTGGGTACTTGAGGCGAGGCGAGGCTGGAGACTGGAGGCGAGGCGAGGCTGGAGGCTGGAGACTTGAGCTGAGGCGAGACGAGGCTGGAAGCGGGAGATTTGAGGCGAGGCGAGGCTGGAGACTGGAGGCGAGGCGAGGCTGGAGACTGGAGGCGAGGCTGGAGGGTGGGGACTTGTGGCGAGGCGAGGCTGGAGGATGGAGACTTGAGGCGAGGCTGGAGACTGGAGGCGAGGCGAGGCTGGAGACTGGAGGCGAGGCGAGGCTGGAGGGTGGGGACTTGAGGTGAGGTGAGGCTGGAGACTGGAGGCGAGGCTGGAGACTGGAGGCTGGAGACTGGAGACTGGAGACTTGAGGCGAGGCTGGAGGATGGAGACTTGAGGTGAGGCTGGAGACTGGAGGCGAGGTGAGGCTGGAGACGTGAGGCGAGGCTGGAGACTGGAGGTGAGGCGAGGCTGGAGGCTGGAGACTTGAGGCGAGGCTGGAGACTGGAGACTTGAGGCGAGGCTGGAGACTGAAGCCTGGAGGCGAGGCGAGGCTGGAGACTGGAGGCGAGGCTGGAGATTTCAGCTGAGGTGAGGCGAGGCTGGAGGCTGGAGACTTGAGGCGAGGCGAGGCTGGAGACTTGAGACTAGGCTGGAGGCTGGAGATTTGAGACGAGACGAGGCTGGAGGCTGTAGATTTGAGGCGAAGCGAGGCTGGAGGCGGGGAGATTTGAGGCGAGGCGAGGCTGGAGGCTGGAGGCTTGAGGTGAGCGAGGCTGTAGGCTGGAGACTTGAAGCGAGGCGAGGCTGGAGACTGGAGGCGAGGCTGGAGATTTGAGGTGAGGCGAGGCGAGGCTGGAGACTTGAGGTGAGGCTGGAAGCTGGAGACTTGAGGCGAGGCTGGAGGCTGGAGGTGAGGCTGGAGGACGGAGACTTGAGGCGAGGCTGGAGACTTGAGGCGAGGCTGGAGGCTGGAGGCTGGAGACTTGAGGCGAGGCTGGAGGATGCAGACTTGAGGCGAGGCTGGAGACTTGAGGCTGGAGGCTGGAGACTTGAGGCGAGGCGATGCGAGGCTGGAGACTTGAGGCGAGGCTGGAGGCTGGTGTCTTGAGGCGAGGCAATGCGAGGCGAGGCTGGAGACTTGAGGTGAGGTGAGGCAAGGCTGGAGACTTGAGGCGAGGCTGGAGACTGGAGACTTGAGGTGAGGCTGGAGGCTGGAGACTGGAGGCGAGGCGAGGCTGGAGGCTGGAGACGAGGCGAGGCGAGGCTGGATACTGGAGACTTGAGGCGAGGATGGAGACTGCAGACTGGAGACGAGGTGAGGCTGGAGGATGGAGACCTGAGGCGAGGCGAGGCTGGAGACTTGAGGCGAGGCTGGAGGCTGGAGACTTGAGGCGAGGCGAGGCTGGAGACTGGAGGCGAGGCGAGGTTGGAGGCTGGAGACTTGAGGCGAGGCTGGAGGGCTGGAGAACTGAGGCGAGGCTGGAGGCTGGAGACTTGAGGCGAGGCGAGGCTGGAGGCTGGAGATTTGAGGCGAGGCTGGAGGCTGGAGGCTGGAGACTTGAGGCGAGGCAAGGCTGGAGGCTGGAGATTTGAGGTGAGGCGAGGCTGGAGGCTGGAGAATTGAGGCGAGGCTGGAGGCTGGAGACTTGAGGCGAGGCGAGGCTGGAGGCTGGAGATTTGAGGTGAGGCGAGGCTGAGACGAGGCGAGGCTGGAGGCTGGAGACGAGGCGAGGCGAGGCTGGAGACTGGAGGCGAGGCGAGGCTGGAGGCTGGAGACTTGAGGCGAGGCTGGAGGCTGGAGAATTGAGGCGAGGCTAGAGGCTGGAGACTTGAGGCGAGGCGAGGCTGGAGGCTGGAGATTTGAGGCGAGGCTGGAGGCTGGAGGCTGGAGACTTGAGGCGAGGCGAGGCTGGAGGCTGGAGACTTGAGGCGAGGCGAGCGTGGAGGCTGGAGATTTGAGGCGAGGCTGGAGGCTGGAGGCTGGAGACTTGAGGCGAGGCGAGGCTGGAGGCTGGAGATTTGAGGTGAGGCGAGGCTGGAGGCTGGAGAATTGAGGCGAGGCTGGAGGCTGGAGACTTGAGGCGAGGCGAGGCTGGAGGCTGGAGATTTGAGGTGAGGCGAGGCTGGAGGCTGGAGAATTGAGGCGAGGCTGGAGGCTGGAGACTTGAGGCGAAGCGAGGCTGGAGACTGCAGGCGAGGCTGGAGATTTGAGGTGAGGCGAGGCTGGAGGCTGGAGACTTGAGGCGAGGCTGGAGGCTGGAGACTTGAGGCGAGGCGAGGCTGGAGATTTGAGGCGAGGCGAGGCTGGAGGCTGGAGGCTTGAGGTGAGGCGAGGCTGGAGGCTGGAGACTTGAAGCGAGGCGAGGCTGGAGGCTGGAGACTGGAGGCGAGGCTGGAGATTTGAGGTGAGGCGAGCTGGAGGCTGGAGACTTGAGGTGAGGCTGGAGGCTGGAGACTTGAGGCAAGGCTGGAGGCTGGAGGCTGGAGACTTGAGGCGAGGCGAGGCTGGAGGCTGGAGATTTGAGGTGAGGCGAGGGTGGAGGCTGGAGAATTGAGGCGAGGCTGGAGGCTGGAGACTTGAGGCGAGGCGAGGCTGGAGGCTGGAGATTTGAGGTGAGGCGAGGCTGGAGACTTGAGGCGAGGCTGGAGGCTGGAGACTTGAGGCGAGGCGAGGCTGGAGACTGGAGGCGAGGCGAGGCTGGAGGCTGGAGACTTGAGGCGAGGCTGGAGGCTGGAGAATTGAGGCGAGGCTGGAGGCTGGAGACTTGAGGCGAGGCGAGGCTGGAGGCTGGAGATTTGAGGCGAGGCTGGAGGCTGGAGGCTGGAGACTTGAGGCGAGGCGAGGCTGGAGGCTGGAGATTTGAGGTGAGGCGAGGCTGGAGGCTGGAGAATTGAGGCGAGGCTGGAGGCTGGAGACTTGAGGCGAGGCGAGGCTGGAGGCTGGAGATTTGAGGTGAGGCGAGGCTGGAGGCTGGAGAATTGAGGCGAGGCTGGAGGCTGGAGACTTGAAGCGAGGCGAGGCTGGAGGCTGGAGACTTGAGGCAAGGCAATGCGAGGCTGGAGACTTGAGGTGAGGCGAGGCTGGAGGGTGGGGACTTGAAGCGAGGCTGGAGACTGGAGGCTGGAGACTTGAGGCGAGGCTGGAGGCTGGAGACTGGAGGCGAGGTTGGAGATTTGAGGTGAGGCGAGGCTGAGGCTGGAGACTTGAGACGAGGCTGGAGACTGGAGGGGAGGCGAGGCTGGAGGCTGGAGACTTGAAGCGAGGTGAGGCTGGAGGCTGGAGACTGGAGGCGAGGCTGGAGACTGGAGACTGGAGGCGAGGCTGGAGGGTGGGGACTTGAAGCGAGGCGAGGCTGGAGACTTGAGGCGAGGCTGGAGGCTGGAGGCTGGAGACTTGAGGCGAGGCTGGAGGCTGGAGACTGGAGGCGAGGCTGGAGATTTGAGGTGAGGCGTGGCTGGAGGCTGGAGACTTGAGGCGAAGCGAGGCTGGAGACTGGAGGCGAAGCTGGAGATTTGAGGTGAGGCGAGGCTGGAGACTGGACAATTGAGGCGAGGCTGGAGGCTGGAGACTTGAGGCGAGGCGAGGCTGGAGGCTGGAGATTTGAGGCGAGGCGAGGCTGGAGGCGGGAGATTTGAGGCGAGGCAAGGCTGGAGGCTGGAGGCTTGAGGTGAGGCGAGGCTGGAGGCTGGAGACTTGAAGCGAGGCGAGGCTGGAGGCTGGAGACTGGAGGCGAGGCTGGTGATTTGAGGTGAGGCGAGGCTGGAGGCTGGAGACTTGAGGCTAGGCTGGAGGCAGGAGATTTGAGGCGAGGCTGGAGGCTGGAGACTTGAGGCGTGGCTGGAGGATGGAGACTTGAGGCGAGGCTGGAGACTGGATGCGAGGAGAGGCTGGAGACTGGAGACTTGAGGTGAGGTGAGGCAGGCTGGAGACTTGAGGTGAGGTGAGACGAGGCTGGAGACTTGAGGCGAGGCGAGGCTGGAGACTTGAGGAGAGGTGAGGCTGGAGACTTGAGGTGAGGCTGGAGACTGGAGACTTGAGACGAGGCGAGGCTGGAGACTTGAGGTGAGGTGAGGCGAGGCTGGAGACTTGAGGCGAGGCGAGGCTGGAGAATTGAGGTGAGCTGAGGCGAGGCTGGAGACTTGAGGCGAGGCGAGGCTGGAGACTTCAGGTGAGGTGAGGCTGGAGACTTGAGGTGAGGCTGGAGACTGGAGACTTGAGACGAGGCTGGAGACTGAAGACTTGAGGCGAGGATGGAGACTGGAGCGAGGCTGGAGATTTGAGGTGAGGCGAGGCTGGAGACTGGAGACTTGAGGCGAGGCTGGAGGCTGGAGACTTGAGGCGAGGCGAGGCTGGAGACTGAAGACTTGAGGCGAGGCTGGAGATTTGAGGTGAGGCGAGGCTGGAGGCTGGAGACTTGAGGCGAGGCTGGAGACTTGAGGCGAAGCGAGGCTGGAGACTTGAGCTCGGCTAGAGGCTGGAGATTTGAGGCGAGGCTGGAGGGTGGGGACTTGAGGCGAGGCGAGGCTGGAGACTGGAGGCGAGGCGAGGCTGGAGGGTGGGTACTTGAGGCGAGGCGAGGCTGGAGACTGGAGGCGAGGCGAGGGCTGGAGGCTGGAGACTTGAGCTGAGGCGAGACGAGGCTGGAAGCGGGAGATTTGAGGCGAGGCGAGGCTGGAGACTGGAGGCGAGGCGAGGCTGGAGACTGGAGGCGAGGCTGGAGGGTGGGGACTTGTGGCGAGGCGAGGCTGGAGGATGGAGACTTGAGGCGAGGCTGGAGACTGGAGGCGAGGCGAGGCTGGAGACTGGAGGCGAGGCGAGGCTGGAGGGTGGGGACTTGAGGTGAGGTGAGGCTGGAGACTGGAGGCGAGGCTGGAGACTGGAGGCTGGAGACTGGAGACTGGAGACTTGAGGCGAGGCTGGAGGATGGAGACTTGAGGCGAGGCTGGAGGACTGGAGGCGAGGCGAGGCTGGAGACGTGAGGCGAGGCTGGAGACTGGAGGTGAGGCGAGCTGGAGGCTGGAGACTTGAGGCGAGGCTGGAGACTGGAGACTTGAGGCGAGGCTGGAGACTGAAGCCTGGAGGCGAGGCGAGGCTGGAGACTGGAGGCGAGGCTGGAGATTTGAGCTGAGGTGAGGCGAGGCTGGAGGCTGGAGACTTGAGGCGAGGCGAGGCTGGAGACTTGAGACTAGGCTGGAGGCTGGAGATTTGAGACGAGGCGAGGCTGGAGGCTGTAGATTTGAGGCGAAGCGAGGCTGGAGGCGGGAGATTTGAGGCGAGGCGAGGCTGGAGGCTGGAGGCTTGAGGTGAGGCGAGGCTGTAGGCTGGAGACTTGAAGCGAGGCGAGGCTGGAGACTGGAGGCGAGGCTGGAGATTTGAGGTGAGGCGAGGCGAGGCTGGAGACTTGAGGTGAGGCTGGAAGCTGGAGACTTGAGGCGAGGCTGGAGGCTGGAGGTGAGGCTGGAGGACGGAGACTTGAGGCGAGGCTGGAGACTTGAGGCGAGGCTGGAGGCTGGAGGCTGGAGACTTGAGGCGAGGCTGGAGGATGCAGACTTGAGGCGAGGCTGGAGACTTGAGGCTGGAGGCTGGAGACTGAGGCGAGGCGATGCGAGGCTGGAGACTTGAGGCGAGGCTGGAGGCTGGTGTCTTGAGGCGAGGGCAATGCGAGGCGAGGCTGGAGACTTGAGGTGAGGTGAGGCAAGGCTGGAGACTTGAGGCGAGGCTGGAGACTGGAGACTTGAGGCGAGGCTGGAGGCTGGAGACTGGAGGCGAGGCGAGGCTGGAGGCTGGAGACGAGGCGAGGCGAGGCTGGAGACTGGAGACTTGAGGCGAGGATGGAGACTGCAGACTGGAGACGAGGTGAGGCTGGAGGATGGAGACCTGAGGCGAGGCGAGGCTGGAGACTTGAGGCGAGGCTGGAGGCTGGAGACTTGAGGCGAGGCGAGGCTGGAGACTGGAGGCGAGGCAAGGCTGGAGGCTGGAGACTTGAGGCGAGGCTGGAGGCTTGAGGTGAGGCGAGGCTGTAGGCTGGAGACTTGAAGCGAGGCGAGGCTGGAGACTGGAGGCGAGGCTGGAGATTTGAGGTGAGGCGAGGCGAGGCTGGAGACTTGAGGTGAGGCTGGAAGCTGGAGACTTGAGGCGAGGCTGGAGGCTGGAGGTGAGGCTGAGGACGGAGACTTGAGGCGAGGCTGGAGACTTGAGGCGAGGCTGGAGGCTGGAGGCTGGAGACTTGAGGCGAGGCTGGAGGATGCAGACTTGAGGCGAGGCTGGAGACTTGAGGCTGGAGCTGGAGACTTGAGCGAGGCGATGCGAGGCTGGAGACTTGAGGCGAGGCTGGAGGCTGGTGTCTTGAGGCGAGGCAATGCGAGGCGAGGCTGGAGACTTGAGGTGAGGTGAGGCAAGGCTGGAGACTTGAGGCGAGGCTGGAGACTGGAGACTTGAGGCGAGGCTGGAGGCTGGAGACTGGAGGCGAGGCGAGGCTGGAGGCTGGAGACGAGGCGAGGCGAGGCTGGAGACTGGAGACTTGAGGCGAGGATGGAGACTGCAGACTGGAGACGAGGTGAGGCTGGAGGATGGAGACCTGAGGCGAGGCGAGGCTGGAGACTTGAGGCGAGGCTGGAGGCTGGAGACTTGAGGCGAGGCAAGGCTGGAGACTGGAGGCGAGGCGAGGCTGGAGGCTGGAGACTTGAGGCGAGGCTGGAGGCTGGAGAACTGAGGCGAGGCTGGAGGCTGGAGACTTGAGGCGAGGCGAGGCTGGAGGCTGGAGATTTGAGGCGAGGCTGGAGGCTGGAGGCTGGAGACTTGAGGCGAGGCAAGGCTGGAGGCTGGAGATTGAGGTGAGGCGAGGCTGGAGGCTGGAGAATTGAGGCGAGGCTGGAGGCTGGAGACTTGAGGCGAGGCGAGGCTGGAGGCTGGAGATTTGAGGTGAGGCGAGGCTGGAGACGAGGCGAGGCTGGAGGCTGGAGACGAGGCGAGGCGAGGCTGGAGACTGGAGGCGAGGCGAGGCTGGAGGCTGGAGACTTGAGGCGAGGCTGGAGGCTGGAGAATTGAGGCGAGGCTAGAGGCTGGAGACTTGAGGCGAGGCGAGGCTGGAGGCTGGAGATTTGAGGCGAGGCTGGAGGCTGGAGGCTGAGACTTGAGGCGAGGCGAGGCTGGAGGCTGGAGACTTGAGGCGAGGCGAGGCTGGAGGCTGGAGATTTGAGGCGAGGCTGGAGGCTGGAGGCTGGAGACTTGAGGCGAGGCGAGGCTGGAGGCTGGAGATTTGAGGTGAGGCGAGGCTGGAGGCTGGAGAATTGAGGCGAGGCTGGAGGGCTGGAGACTTGAGGCGAGGCGAGGCTGGAGGCTGGAGATTTGAGGTGAGGCGAGGCTGGAGGCTGGAGAATTGAGGCGAGGCTGGAGGCTGGAGACTTGAGGCGAAGCGAGGCTGGAGACTGCAGGCGAGGCTGAGATTTGAGGTGAGGCGAGGCTGGAGGCTGGAGACTTGAGGCGAGGCTGGAGGCTGGAGACTTGAGGCGAGGCGAGGCTGGAGATTTGAGGCGAGGCGAGGCTGGAGGCTGGAGGCTTGAGGTGAGGCGAGGCTGGAGGCTGGAGACTTGAAGCGAGGCGAGGCTGGAGGCTGGAGACTGGAGGCGAGGCTGGAGATTTGAGGTGAGGCGAGGCTGGAGGCTGGAGACTTGAGGTGAGGCTGGAGGCTGGAGACTTGAGGCAAGGCTGGAGGCTGGAGGCTGGAGACTTGAGGCGAGGCGAGGCTGGAGGCTGGAGATTTGAGGTGAGGCGAGGCTGGAGGCTGGAGAATTGAGGCGAGGCTGGAGGCTGGAGACTTGAGGCGAGGCGAGGCTGGAGGCTGGAGATTTGAGGTGAGGCGAGGCTGGAGACTTGAGGCGAGGCTGAGGCTGGAGACTTGAGGCGAGGCGAGGCTGGAGACTGGAGGCGAGGCGAGGCTGGAGGCTGGAGACTTGAGGCGAGGCTGGAGGCTGGAGAATTGAGGCGAGGCTGGAGGCTGGAGACTTGAGGCGAGGCGAGGCTGGAGGCTGGAGATTTGAGGCGAGGCTGGAGGCTGGAGGCTGGAGACTTGAGGCGAGGCGAGGCTGGAGGCTGGAGATTGAGGTGAGGCGAGGCTGGAGGCTGGAGAATTGAGGCGAGGCTGGAGGCTGGAGACTTGAGGCGAGGCGAGGCTGGAGGCTGGAGATTTGAGGTGAGGCGAGGCTGGAGGCTGGAGAATTGAGGCGAGGCTGGAGGCTGGAGACTTGAGGCGAAGCGAGGCTGGAGACTGGAAGCGAGGCTGGAGATTTGAGGTGAGGCGAGGCTGGAGGCTGGAGACTTGAGGCGAGGCTGGAGGCTGGAGACTTCAGGCGAGGCGAGGCTGGAGGCTGGAGATTTGAGGCGAGGCGAGGCTGGAGGCTGGAGACTTGAGGCGAAGCGAGGCTGGAGACTTGAGGCTAGGCTGGAGGCTGGAGATTTGAGGCGAGGCTGGAGGCTGGAGATTAGAGGCGAGGCTGGAGGCTGGAGGCGGGAGATTTGAGGCGAGGCAAGGCTGGAGACTGAGGCGAGGCTGGAGGCTGGAGACTTGAGGCGAGGCTGGAGGCTGGAGGCTGGAGACTTGAGGCGAGGCTGGAGGATGGAGACTTGAGGCGAGGCTGGAGGCTTGAGGCTGGAGGATGGAGACTTGAGGCGAGGCTGGAGGCTTGAGGCTGGAGGCTGGAGACTTGAGGCGAGGCGAGGCAAGGCTGGAGACTGGAGGCAAGGCTGGAGGCTGGAGACTGGAGGCGAGGCGAGCTGGAGACTGGAGGCGAGGCGAGGCTGGAGGGTGGGGACGAGGCGAGGCAAGGCTGGGAGACTGGAGGCGAGGCGAGGCTGGAGGCTGGAGACTGGAGGCCAGGCGAGGCTGGAGGCTGGAGACCTGAGGCGAGGCGAGGCTGGAGGCTGGAGACTTGAGGCGAGGCTGGAGGCTGGAGACTTGAGGTGAGGCGAGGCTGGAGGCTGGAGACTTGAAGCGAGGCGAGGCTGGAGGCTGGAGACTTGAGGCAAGGCAATGCGAGGCTGGAGACTTGAGGTGAGGCGAGGCTG
>NW_027276471.1:0-39145 GCF_030028105.1 Mobula birostris | reverse complement strand
GGATAGATCCTCCTCCCTCCCGAATGACACTGCCCTTACCCAGGATAGGTCTTCCGCCCCTCGAATAGACACTCCCCTTCCCCGAGGATAAATCCTCCTCCCCTCGGATAGACACTCCCCTTCTCCAGGATAGATCCTCCTCCCCTCGGATAGATACTTCCCTCCCCCAGGATAGATCCTCCCTCTACCCCCTTGGATAGACACTCCCCTTCCCCAGTATAGATCCTCCCTATTCCCTGATAGACACTCCCCTTCCCCAGGATAGATCCTCCTCCACTCGGATAGACACTCCCCTTCTCCAGGATAGATCCTCCTCCCCTCGGATAGATACTTCCCTTCCCAGGATAGATCCTCCTCCCCTCAGATAGACACTCCCCTTCCCCAGGATAGATCCTCCTCCACTCGGATCGATACTACCCTCCCCCAGGATAGATCATCCTCCCCTTCGATAGACTCTCCCCTTCCCCCAGGATAGATCCTGCCTATCACCCCCCCCGATAGCCTCATCCCTTCTCCAGTATAGATTCTCCTGCCCTCGTATAGACACTCCCCTTCCCCAGGATAGATCGTCCTCCCCTTCGATATACACTCCCCTTCCCCAGGATAGATCCTCCTCCCCTGGATAGACACTCCTCTTCTCCAGGTTAGATCCTCCTCCCCTCGGATAGACACTTACTTTCCCCTGGATAGATCCTCCTCCCCTCGGATAGACACTCCCCTCCCGAGGATAGATATTCCCTATCCTTCCCCCTGTGATAGTCACTCCCCTCCCCCAGAATGGATCCTCCTCCCCTCGGATTGATACATCCCTTCCCCAGGATAGATGCTCTGCTCCTCGGATCGATACTCCCCTCCCCCAGGATAGATCCTCCCTGTCCCCACACCGATAGACACTCCCCTTCCACAGGATAGATCCTCCTCCCCTCCCCAGGATAGATCCTCCCTGTCCCCACTCCGATAGACACTCCCCTTCCCCAGGATAGATCCTCCTCCCCTCGGATAGACACTCACCTCCCCCAGTATAGATCCTCCCTATCACCCCCCCCCCCGATAGACACTCCCCTCCCCCAGGACAGATCCTCCCCCCCTCAGATAGATACATCCCTTTCCCACGGATATATCCTCCTCCCCCGCAATAGACACTCCCCTTCCCCAGGATAGATCCTCCCCCCCTCGGATAGATACTCCCCTTCCCCAGGACAGATCCTCCCCCCCGCCCGATAGACACTCCCCTTCACCAGAATAGATCCTCCTCCCCTCGGATAGACACTCCCCTCCCCCAGGATATATCCTACCTATCCCTTCCCTTGGATCGACACTCCCCTCCCACAGGATAGATCCTCTTCCCTCGGATTGATACATCCCTTCCCCAAGGATAGATCCTCCTCCCCCCTGATAGACACTCCCCTTCCCCAGGATGGATTCTCCTCCCCTCAGATAGACACTACCCTTCGCCCGGATAGATCCTCCTCCCCTCGGATAGACACTTCCCTTCCCCAGGATAGATCCTCCTCCCCTCAGATAGACACTCCCGTTCCCCAGGATAGATCCTTCCTACCCAAGGCCGGATAGACACTCGCCTTCCCCAGGATAGATCCTCCCTATCCCCCTATAGACACTCCCCTTCCCCAGGATAGATCCTGCCTATCCCCCCACGCATAGACACTCGCCTTCCCCAGGATAGATCCTCCTCCCCTCGGATAGACACTCCCCTTCCCCAGGATAGATACTCCTTATCTGGATAGACAATCCCCTTCTCCAGGTTAGATCCTCCTCCACTCGGATAGACACTCCCCTTCTCCAGGTTAGATCCTCCTCCGCTCGGATAGACACTCCCCTCCCCGAGGATAGATATTCCCTATCCTTCCCCCTGAGATAGTAACTCCCCTCCCCCAGAATAGATCCTCCTCCCCTCGGATTGATACATCCCTTCCCCAGGATAGATCCTCCTCCACTCGGGTAGACACTTCCTGTCCCCAGGATAGATCCTCCTCCCCTCGGATAGATACTCCCCTTCCCCAGGACAGATCCTCCCCCCCGCCCGATAGACACTCCCCTTCATCAGAATAGATCCTCCTCCCCTCGGATAGACACTCCCCTCCCACAGGATAGATCCTCTTCCCCTCGGATTGATACATCCCTTCCCAAGGATAGATCCTCCTCCCCCCTGTTAGACACTCCCCTTCCCCAGGATAGATCCTCCTCCACTCGGGTAGACACTTCCCGTCCCCAGGATAGATCGTCCTCCCCTCAGATCGATACTCCCCTCCCCCAAGATAGATCCTCCTCCCTTTGGATAGACGCTCCCCCCTCCCCCAGGATAGATCCTCCCTATCACCCCCCCCCCCCGCCGATAGACTCACCCGTTTCCCAGGATAGATTCTCCCTCCCTCGGATAGATACTCCTCTTCCCCAGCATAAATCCCCCCCCCCACTCGGATAGATACTCACCTTCCCCAGGATAGATCCTTCTCCCCTCGGATAGACACTCCCCTCCCCCAGGATATATCCTACCTATCCCCCCCCTCGGATAGACACTCCTCTCCTACAGGATAGATCCTCCTCCCCTCGGATAGATACATCCCTTCCCCCAGGATAGATCCTCCTCCCCCCTGATAGACACTCCCCTTCCCCATAATAGATCTTCCTCCCCTCGGATAGACACTCCCCTTCCCCAGGATGCATCCTCCTCCCCTCGGATAGACACTCCCCTTCCCAAGGATAGATCCTCCTCCCTCGGATAGACACTCCCCTTCCCAGGATAGATCCTTCCTATCCAAGGCCGGATAGACACTCGCCTTTCCCAGGATAGATCCTCCCTATCCCCCTATAGACACTCCCCTTCCCCAGTATAGCTCCTGCCTATCCCCCCCAGATAGACACTCGCCTTCCCCAGGATAGACCCTCCCTATCCCCCTATAGACACTCCCCTTCCCCAGGATAGATCCTCCTCCCCTTGGATAGACACTCCCCTTCCCCAGGATAGATCCTCCCTATCCCAGTCCGATAGACTCACCCCTTCCCCCAGGATAGATCATCATATCTCCCTCGGATAGACACTCCCCTTCTCCAGCATAGATCCTCCTCCCCTCCGATAGACACTCCCCTTCCCCAGGATAGATCCTCCTCCTCTCGGATAGACACACCCCTTCCCTAGGATAGATCCTCCTCCCCTCGGATAGACACTCCCCTTCTCCAGGTTAGATCCTCCTCCCCTCGGATAGACACTTACCTTCCCCAGGATAGATCCCCCTCCCCTCGGATAGACACTCCCTCCCCCAGGATGAATATTCCCTATCCTTCCCCCTGTGATAGTCACTCCCCTCCCCAGAATAGATCCTCCTCCCCTCGGATAGACACTCCCCTTCTCCCAGGTTAGATCTCCTCCGCTCAGATAGACACTCCTCTCCCCCTGGATAGATCCTCCTCCCCTCGTATACACACTTCCCTTCCCCAGGACAGATCCTCCCCCCCCACTGACAGACACTCCCCTTCACCAGGATAGATCCTCCTCCCCTCGGATAGACACTCCACTTCCCCAGGATAGATCCTCCCTATTCCCGTCCGATAGACTCACCCCTTCCCCCAGGATAGATCATCTTATCTCCCCTCGGATAGACACTCCCCTTCTCCAGCATAGATCCTCCTCCCCTCCGTTAGGCACTCCCCTTCCCAGGATAGATCCTCATCCCCTCGGATAGACACATACTTTACCCAGGATAGATCCTCCTCCCCTCAGATAGACACTCCCCTCCCGAGGATAGATATTCCTATCCTTCACCCTGTGATAGTCACTCCCCTCCCCCAGAATAGATCCTCCTCCCCTCGGATTGATACATCCCTTGCCCCAGGATAGATCCTCCTCACCCCCCCGATAGAAACTCCCCTACCCCAGGATAGTTCCTCCTCCCCTCGGATAGACAATTCCCTTCCCCAGGATAGATCCTCCTCCCCTCGGATAGACACTTACCTTCCCCAGGATAGATACTCCTCCCCTCGGATAGACACTCCCCTCCCACAGGATAGGTCCTCTTCCCCTCGGATAGATACATCCCTTCCCCAAGGATAGATCCTCCTCCCCCCCTGATAGACACTCCCCTTCCACAGGATGGATTCTCCTCCCCTCAGATAGACACTACCCTTCCCCAGGATAGATCCTCCTCCCCTCGGATAGACACTCCCCTTCCCCAGGATAGATCCTCCGCCCCTCGGATAGACACTCCCCTTTCCCAGGATTGATCCTCCCTATCCCCCTATAGACACTCCCCTTCCCAGGATAGATCCTGCCTATCCCCCCCCCCCCGGATAGACACTCGCCTTCCCCAGGATAGATCCTCCCTATCCCCCTATAGACACTCCCCTTCCCCAGGATAAATCCTCCTCCCCTTGGATAGACACTCCCCTTCCCCAGGATAGATCCTCCTCCCCTCCGATAGATACTCCCCTTCCCCAGGATAGATCATCCTCCCCTCGGATAGACACACCCCTTCCCTAGGATAGAGCCCCCTCCCCTCGGATAGACACTCCCCTCCCCCAGGATAGATATTCCCTATCTTTCCCCCTGTCTTAGTCACTCCCCTCCGCCAGAATAGATCCTCCTCCCCTCGGATAGACACTCCCCTTCCCCCAGGTTAGATCCTCCTCCCTCAGATAGACACTCCCCTCCGCCTGGATAGATCCTCCTCCCCTCG
Organism: Mobula birostris; assembly: GCF_030028105.1. Classification (NCBI taxonomy): domain Eukaryota; kingdom Metazoa; phylum Chordata; class Chondrichthyes; order Myliobatiformes; family Myliobatidae; genus Mobula; species Mobula birostris. Next base: position 34,454 of record NW_027276471.1, on the reverse strand, counting down.
TATACACACTTCCCTTCCCCAGAACAGATCCTCCCCCCCCCACCTGACAGACACTCCCCTTCACCAGGATAGATCCTCCTCCCCTCGGATAGACACTCCCCTTCCCCAGGATAGATCCTCCATCCCTCGGATAGACACTCCCCTTCCCTAGGATAGATTCTCCTCCCCTCGGATATACACTCCTCTTTCCAAGGATAGATCCTCCTCCCCTCAGATAGACACTTCCTTCCCCGAGGATAGATCCTCCTCCCCTCGGATAGACACCCCACTTCCCCAGGATAGATCCTCCCTATCCCCCTATAGACACTCCCCTTCCCCAGGATAGATCCTCCCTATCCCCGTCCGATACACTCACCCCTTCCCCCAGGATAGATCATCTTATCTCCCCTCGGATAGACACTCCCCTTCTCCAGCATAGATCCTCCTCCCCTCCGATAGGCACTCCCCTTCCCCAGGATAGATCCTCCTCCCCTCGGATAGACACTTACTTTACCCAGGATAGATCCTCCTCCCCTTGGATAGACACTCCCTCCCCGAGGATAGATATTCCCTATCCTTCTCCCTGTGATAGTCACTCCCCTCCCCCAGAATAGATCCTCCTCTGCTCGGATTGATACATCCCTTCCCCGAGGATAGATCCTCCTCCCCCTCGGATAGACACCCCACTTCCCCAGGATAGATCCTCCCTATCCCTGTCCGATAGACTCACCCCTTCCCCCAGGATAGATCATCTTATCTCCCCTCGATAGACACTCCCCTTCTCCAGCATAGATCCTCCTCCCCTCCGTTAGGCACTCCCCTTCCCCAGGATAGATCCTCATCCCCTCGGATAGACACATACTTTACCCAGGATAGATCCTCCTCCCCTCGGATAGACTCTCATCTCCCCGAGGATAGATATTCCCTATCCTTCCCCCTGTGATAGTCACTCCCCTCCCCCAGAATAGATCCTCCTCCACTCGGATTGATACATCCCTTGCCCCAGGATAGATCCTCCTCCCCCCCACCGATAGAAACTCCCCTACCCCAGGATAGTTCCTCCTCCCCTCGGATAGACACTCCCCTTCCCCCAGGTTAGATCCTCCTCCCCTCGGATAGACACTCCCCTCCCCCAGGATAGATATTCCCTATCCCCCCCACCTCAGATAGACACTCCCCTTCACCAGGAAGTTCCTCCTCCACTCGGATAGACACTTCCCTTCCCCAGGATAGATCCTGCTCCCCTCGGATAGACGCTCCCCTTCCCCAGGATAGATCCTCCACCACTCGGATAGACACTCCCCTTCTCCAGGATAGATCCTCCTCCCCTCGGATTGACACTCCCCTCCCCCAGGATATATCCTACCTATCCCCTTCCTCAGATCGACACTCCCCTCCCCACAGGATAGATCCTCCCTATCCCCCTATAGACACTCCCCTTCCCCAGGATAGATCCTGCCTATCCCCCCCCCGGATAGACACTCGCCTTCCCAGGATAGATCCTCCCTATCCCCCTATAGACACTCCCCTTCCCCAGGATAAATCCTCCTCCCCTTGGATAGACACTCCCCTTCCCCAGGATAGATCCTCCTCCCCTCCGATAGATACTCCCCTTCCCCAGGATAGATCATCCTCCCCTCGGATAGACACACCCCTTCCCCAGGATAGATATTCCCTATCTTTCCCCCTGTCTTAGTCACTCCCCTCCCCCAGAATAGATCCTCCTCCCCTCGGATAGACACTCCCCTTCCCCCAGGTTAGATCCTCCTCCCCTCAGATAGACACTCCCCTCCGCCTGGATAGATCCTCCTCCCCTCGTATACACACTTCCTTTCCCCAGGACAGATCCTCCCCCCCCCACCTGACAGACACTCCCCTTCACCAGGATAGATTCTCCTCCCCTCGGATATACACTCCTCTTTCCAAGGATAGATCCTCCTCCCCTCAGATAGACACTTCCCTTCCCCGAGGATAGATCCTCCTCCCCTTGGATAGATACCCCACTTCCCCAGGATAGATCCTCCCTATCCCCCTATAGACACTCCCCTTCCCCAGGATAGATCCTCCCTATCCCCGTCCGATAGACTCACCCCTTCCCCCAGGATAGATCAGCTTATCTCCCCTCGGATAGACACTCCCTTCCCCAGGATAGATCCTCCTCCCCTCGGATAGACACTTACTTTACCCAGGATAGATCCTCCTCCCCTCGGATAGACACACCCCTCCCCGAGGATAGATATTCCCTATCCTACTCCCTGTGATAGTCACTCCCCTCCCCCAGAATAGATCCTCCTCCGCTCGGATTGATACATCCCTTCCCCCAGGATAGATCCTCCTCCCCCCCCACCCGATAGACACTCCCCTTCCCCAGGATAGTTCCTCCTCCCCTCGGATCGATGCTCCCCTCCCCAGGATAGATCCTCCTCCCCTTGGATAGACGCTCCCCCTCCCCCAGGATCGATCATCCCTATCCCCCCCCCCCGATAGACTCACCCGTTCCCCAGGATAGATTCTCCCTCCCTCGGATAGATACTCCTCTTCCCCAGCATAAATCTCCCCCCACTCGGATAGATACTCACCTTCCCCAGGATAGGTCCTCCTCCCCTCTGATAGGCACTCCCCTCTCTCAGGATAGATCCTGCTCCCCTCGGATAGACACTCCCATTCCCCCAGGATAGATCCTCCTCCCTTCGGATAGACAGTTCCTTTCCCTAGGATAGATCCTCCCCGCCACCGATCGACACTCTGCTTCCCCAGGATAGATCCTCCTCCCCTCGGATAGACACTCCCCTTCCCCAGGATAGATCTTGCTCCCCTCGGCTAGACACTTACCTTCCCAGGATTGATCCTCCTCCCCTCGGATAGACACTCCCCTCCCCCAGGATAGATATTCCCTATCCTTCCCCCTGTGATAGTCACTCCCCTTCCCCCAGGTTAGATCCTCCTCCCCTCGGATAGACACTCCCCTTCCCCCAGGTTAGATCCTCCTCCCCTCGGATAGACACTTCCCTTCCCCCAGGATGGATCCTCCTCCCCTCGGATAGACACTTCCCTTCCCCAGGACAGATCCTCCTCCCCTCGGATAGACACTCCCCTTCACCAGGATAGATCCTGCTCCCCTCGGATAGACACTTACCTTCCCCAGGATAAATTCTCCTCCCCTCGGATATACACTCCTCTTTCCAAGGATAGATCCTCCTTCCCTCAGATAGACACTTCCCTTCCCCGAGGATAGATCCTCCTCCTCTCGGATAGACACTCCCCTTCCCAGGATAGATCCTTCTCCCCTCGGATAGACACTCCCCTTCCCCAGGATTGATCCTTCTCCCCTCCGATAGACACTCCCCTTCACCAGGAAAGATCCTCCTCCACTCGGATAGACACTTCCCTTCCCCAGGATAGATCCTGCTCCCCTCGGATAGACACTCCCCTTCCCAGGATAGATCCTCCACCACTCGGATAGACACTCCCCTTCTCCAGGATAGATCCTCCTCCCCTCGGATAGACACTCCCCTCCCCCAGGATATATCCTACCTATCCCCTCCCTCGGATCGACACTCCCCTCCCACAGGATAGGTCCTCCTCCCCTCGGATAGATACATCCTTTCCCCCACGATAGATCCTCCTCCCCCCGATAGACACTGCCCTTCCCCATAATAAATCTTACTCCCCTCAGATAGACACTCCCCTTCCCCAGGATAGATCCTACCTATCCCCTCCCTCGGATCGACACTCCCCTCCCACAGGATAGGTCCTCTTCCCCTCGGATAGATACATCCCTTCCCCAAGGATAGATCCTCCTCCCCCCTGATAGACACTCCCCTTCCACAGGATGGATTCTCCTCCCCTCGGATAGACACTACCCTTCCCCAGGATAGATCCTCCTCCCCTCGGATAGACACTCCCCTTCCACAGGATAGATCCTCCGCCCCTCGGATAGACACTCCCCTTTCCCAGGATAGATCCTCCCTATTCCCCTATAGACACTCCCCTTCCCCAGGATAGATCCTGCCTATCCCCCCCCCGGATAGACACTCCCTCCCCCAGGATAGATATTCCCTATCTTTCCCCCTGTCTTAGTCACTCCCCTCCCCCAGAATAGATCCTCCTCCCCTCGGATAGACACTCCCCTTCCCCCAGGTTAGATCCTCCTCCCCTCAGATAGACACTCCCCTCCGCCTGGATAGATCCTCCTCCCCTCGTATACACACTTCCCTTCCCCAGGACAGATCCTCCCCCCCCCACCTGACAGACACTCCCCTTCACCAGGATAGATTCTCCTCCCCTCGGATATACACTCCTCTTTCCAAGGATAGATCCTCCTCCCCTCAGATAGACACTTCCCTTCCCCGAGGATAGATCCTCCTCCCCTCGGATAGACACCCCACTTCCCCAGGATAGATCCTCCCTATCCCCCTATAGACACTCCCCTTCCCCAGGATAGATCCTCCCTATCCCCGTCCGATAGACTCACCCCTTCCCCAGGATAGATCAGCTTATCTCCCCTCGGATAGACACTCCCCTTCCCCAGGATAGATCCTCCTCCCCTCGGATAGACACTTACTTTACCCAGGATAGATCCTCCTCCCTCGGATAGACACACCCCTCCCCGAGGATAGATATTCCCTATCCTTCTCCTGTGATAGTCACTCCCCTCCCCCAGAATAGATCCTCCTCCGCTCGGATTGATACATCCCTTCCCCCAGGATAGATCCTCCTCCCCCCCCACCCGATAGACACTTCCCTTCCCCAGGATAGTTCCTCCTCCCCTCGGATCGATGCTCCCCTCCCCCAGGATAGATCCTCCTCCCCTTGGATAGACGCTCCCCCTCCCCCAGGATCGATCATCCCTATCCCCCCCGCCCCCCCGATAGACTCACCCGTTCCCCAGGATAGATCCTCCTCCCCTCGGATAGACACTCCCCTTCCCCAGGATAGATCCTCCGCCCCTCGGATAGACACTCCCCTTTCCCAGGATAGATCCTCCCTATCCCCCTATAGACACTCCCCTTCCCCAGGATAGATCCTGCCTATCCCCCCCCGGATAGACACTCCCCTCCCCCAGGATAGATATTCCCTCTCTTTCCCCCTGTCTTAGTCACTCCCCTCCCCCAGAATAGATCCTCCTCCCCTCGGATAGACACTCCCCTTCCCCCAGGTTAGATCCTCCTCCCCTCAGATAGACACTCCCCTCCGCCTGGATAGATCCTCCTCCCCTCGTATACACACTTCCCTTCCCCAGGACAGATCCTCCCCCCCCCACCTGACAGACACTCCCCTTCACCAGGATAGATTCTCCTCCCCTCGGATATACACTCCTCTTTCCAAGGATAGATCCTCCTCCCCTCAGATAGACACTTCCCTTCCCCGAGGATAGATCCTCCTCCCCTCGGATAGACACCCCACTTCCCCAGGATAGATCCTCCCGATCCCCCTATAGACACTCCCCTTCCCCAGGATAGATCCTCCCTATCCCGTCCGATAGACTCACCCCTTCCCCCAGGATAGATCAGCTTATCTCCCCTCGGATAGACACTCCCCTTCCCCAGGATAGATCCTCCTCCCCTCGGATAGACACTTACTTTACCCAGGATAGATCCTCCTCCCCTCGGATAGACACACCCCTCCCCGAGGATAGATATTCCCTATCCTTCTCCCTGTGATAGTCACTCCCCTCCCCCAGAATAGATCCTCCTCCGCTCGGATTGATACATCCCTTCCCCCAGGATAGATCCTCCTCCCCCCCCACCCGATAGACACTTCCCTTCCCCAGGATAGTTCCTCCTCCCCTCGGATCGATGCTCCCCTCCCCCAGGATAGATCCTCCTCCCCTTGGATAGACGCTCCCCCTCCCCCAGGATCGATCATCCCTATCCCCCCCCCCCGATAGACTCACCCGTTCCCCAGGATAGATTCTCCCTCCCTCGGATAGATACTCCTCTTCCCCAGCATAAATCTCCCCCCACTCGGATAGATACTCACCTTCCCCAGGATAAGTCCTCCCCCCCTCTGATAGGCACTCCCCTCTCTCAGGATAGATCCTGCTCCCCTTGGATAGACACTCCCATTCCCCAGGATAGATCCTCCTCCCTTCGGATAGACAGTTCCTTTCCCTAGGATAGATCCTCCCCGCCACCGATCGACACTCTGCTTCCCCAGGATAGATCCTCCTCCCCTCGGATAGACACTCCCCTTCCCCAGGATAGATCTTGCTCCCCTCGGATAGACACTTACCTTCCCCAGGATTGATCCTGCTCCCCTCGGATAGACACTCCTCTCCCCCAGGATAGATATTACCTATCCTTCCCCCTGTGATAGTCACTCCCCTCCCCCAGAATAGATCCTCCTCCCCTCGATAGACACTCCCCTTCCCCCAGGTTAGATCATCCTCCCCTCGGATAGACACTCCCCTTCCCCCAGGTTAGATCCTCCTCCCTCAGATAGACACTCCCCTCCCCCTGGATAGATCCTCCTCCCCTCGTATACACACTTCCCTTCCCCAGGACAGATCCTCCCCCCCCCACCTGACAGACACTCCCCTTCACCAGGATAGATCTTCCTCCCCTCGGATAGACACTCCCCTTCCCAGGATAGATCCTCCATCCCTCGGATAGACACTCCCCTTCCCTAGGATAGATTCTCCTCCCCTCGGATATACACTCCTCTTTCCAAGGATAGATCCTCCTCCCCTCAGATAGACACTTCCCTTCCCCGAGGATAGATCCTCCTCCCTCGGATAGACACCCCACTTCCCCAGGATAGATCCTCCCTATCCCCCTATAGACACTCCCCTTCCCCAGGATAGATCCTCCTATCCCCGTCCGATAGACTCACCCCTTCCCCCAGGATAGATCATCTTATCTCCCCTCGGATAGACACTCCCCTCCTCCAGCATAGATCCTCCTCCCCTCCGATAGGCACTCCTCTTCCCCAGGATAGATCCTCCTCCCCTCGGATAGACACTTACTTTACCCAGGATAGATCCTCCTCCCCTTGGAAAGACACTCCCCTCCCCGAGGATAGATATTCCCTATCCTTCTCCCTGTGATAGTCACTCCCCTCCCCCAGAATAGATCCTCCTCCGCTCGGATTGATACATCCCTTCCCCGAGGATAGATCCTCCTCCCCTCGGATAGACACCCCACTTCCCAGGATAGATCCTCCCTATCCCTGTCCGATACACTCACCCCTTCCCCCAGGATAGATCATCTTATCTCCCCTCGGATAGACACTCCCCTTCTCCAGCATAGATCCTCCTCCCCTCCGTTAGGCACTCCCCTTCCCCAGGATAGATCCTCATCCCCTCGGATAGACACATACTTTACCCAGGATAGATCCTCCTCCCCTCGGATAGACTCTCCCCTCCCCGAGGATAGATATTCCCTATCCTTCCCCCTGTGATAGTCACTCCCCTCCCCCAGAATAGATCCTCCTCCCCTCGGATTGATACATCCCTTGCCCCAGGATAGATCCTCCTCCCCCCCGATAGAAACTCCCCTACCCCAGGATAGTTCCTCCTCCCCTCGGATAGACAATTCCTTCCCCAGGATAGATCCTCCTCCCTCGGATAGACACTTACCTTCCCAGGATAGATCCTCCTCCCCTTGGATAGACACTCCCCTCCCACAGGATAGATATTCCCTATCCTTTCCCCCTGTGATAGTCACTCCTCTCCCCCAGAATAGATCCTCCTCCCCTCGGATAGGGACATCCCTTTCCCCAGGATAGATCCCCCTCCCCCCCGATAGACACTCCCTCCCCCAGAATAGATCCTCCTCCCCTCGGATAGACACTCCCCTTCCCACAGGTTAGATCCTCCTCCCCTCGGATAGACACTCCCCTCCCCCAGGATAGATATTCCCTATCCCCCCCACCTCGGATAGACACTCCCCTTCACCAGGAAAGTTCCTCCTCCACTCGGATAGACACTTCCCTTCCCCAGGATAGATCCTGCTCCCCTCGGATAGACACTCCCCTTCCCCAGGATAGATCCTCCACCACTCGGATAGACATTCCTCTTCTCCAGGATAGATCCTCCTCCCCTCCGATAGACACTCCCCTCCCCCTGGATATATCCTACCTATCCCCTTCCTCAGATCAACACTCCCCTCCCACAGGATAGATCCTCTTCCCCTCGGATAGATACATCCCTTCCCCAAGGATAGATCCTCCTCCCCCCTGATAGACACTCCCCTTCCCCAGGATGGATTCTCCTCCCCTCAGATAGACACTACCCTTCCCCAGGATAGATCCTCCTCCCCTCGGATAGACACTCCCCTTCCCAGGATAGATCCTCCGCCCCTCGGATAGACACTCCCCTTTCCCAGGATAGATCCTCCCTATCCCCCTATAGACACTCCCCTTCCCAGGATAGATCCTGCCTATCCCCCGCCCGGATAGACACTCGCCTTCCCCAGGATAGATCCTCCCTATCCCCCTATAGACACTCCCCTTCCCCAGGATAAATCCTCCTCCCCTTGGATAGACACTCCCCTTCCCAGGATAGATCCTCCTCCCCTCCGATAGATACTCCCCTTCCCCAGGATAGATCATCCTCCCCTCGGATAGACACACCCCTTCCCTAGGATCGAGCCCCCTCCCCTCGGATAGACACTCCCCTCCCCCAGGATAGATATTCCCTATCTTTCCCCCTGTCTTAGTCACTCCCCTCCCCCAGAATAGATCCTCCTCCCCTCGGATAGACACTCCCCTTCCCCCAGGTTAGATCCTCCTCCCCTCAGATAGACACTCCCCTCCCCCAGGACAGATCCTCCTCCCCTCGGATAGAGACTCCCCTTCACCAGGATAGATCCTGCTCCCCTCGGATAGACACTTACCTTCCCCAGGATAGATTCTCCTCCCCTCGGATATACACTCCTCTTTCCAAGGATAGATCCTCCTCCCCTCAGATAGACACTTCCCTTCCCCGAGGATAGATCCTCCTCCCCTCGGATAGACACTCCCCTTCCCCAGGATAGATCCTTCTCCCCTCGGATAGACACTCCCCTTCCCCAGGATAGATCCTCCTCCCCTCGGATAGACACTCCCCTCCCCAGGATATATCCTACCTATCCCCTCCCTCGGATCGACACTCCCCTCCCACAGGATAGGTCCTCCTCCCCTCAGATAGATACATCCCTTCCCCCACGATAGATCCTCCTCCCCCCGATAGACACTGCCTTTCCCCATAATAAATCTTACTCCCCTCAGATAGACACTCCCCTTCCCCAGGATGGATCCTCCTCCCTCGGATAGACACTCCCCTTCCCAGGATAGATCCTCCTCCCCTCGGATAGACACTTCCCTTCCCCAGGATAGATCCTCCTCCCCTCAGATAGACACTCCCCTTCCGCCTGATAGATCCTTCCTATCCAAGGCCTGATAGACACTTGCCTTCACAAGGATAGATCCTCCCTATCCCCCTATAGACACTCCCCTTCCCCAGGATAGATCCTGCCTATCCCTCCCCGGATAGACACTCGCCTTCCCCAGGATAGACCCTCCCTATCCCCCTATAGACACTCCCCTTCCCCAGGATAGATCCTCCCTATCCCCGTCCGATAGACTCACCCCTTCCCCCAGGATAGATCATCATATCTCCCCTCGGATAGACACTCCCCTTCTCCAGCATAGATCCTCCTTCCCTCCGATAGACACTCTCCTTCCCCAGGATAGATCCTCCTCCCCTCGGATAGACACTCCCTTCCCCAGGATAGATCCTCCTCCCCTGGATAGACACTCCTCTTCTCCAGGTTAGATCCTCCTCCCCTCGGATAGACACTCCCCTCCCCCAGGATAGATATTCCCTATCCCCCCCCACCTCGGATAGACACTCCCCTTCACCAGGAAAGTTCCTCCTCCACTCGGATAGACACTTCCCTTCCCCAGGATAGATCCTGCTCCCCTCGGATAGACACTCCCCTTCCCCAGGATAGATCCTCCACCACTCGGATAGACACTCCCCTTCTCCAGGATAGATCCTCCTCCCCTCGGATAGACACTCCCCTCCCCCAGGATATATCCTACCTATCCCCTCCCTCGGATCGACACTCCCTCCCATAGGATAGATCCTCTTCCCCTCGGATAGATCCTCCTCCCCCCTGATAGACACTCCCCTTCCCCAGGATGGATTCTCCTCCCCTCAGATAGACACTACCCTTCCCCAGGATAGATCCTCCTCCCCTCGGATAGACACTCCCCTTCCCCAGGATAGATCCTCCGCCCCTCGGATAGACACTCCCCTTTCCCAGGATAGATCCTCCCTATCCCCCTATAGACACTCCCCTTCCCCAGGATAGATCCTGCCTATCCCCCCCCCCGGATAGACAATCGCCTTCCCAGGATAGATCCTCCTCCCCTCGGATAGACACTTACTTTACCCAGGATAGATCCTCCTCCCCTCGGATAGACACACCCCTCCCCGAGGATAGATATTCCCTATCCTTCTCCCTGTGATAGTCACTCCCCTCCCCCAGAATAGATCCTCCTCCGCTCGGATTGATACATCCCTTCCCCCAGGATAGATCCTCCTCCCCCCCCACCCGATAGACACTTCCCTTCCCCAGGATAGTTCCTCCTCCCCTCGGATCGATGCTCCCCTCCCCCAGGATAGATCCTCCTCCCCTTGGATAGACGCTCCCCCTCCCCCAGGATCGATCATCCCTATCCCCCCCCCCCCGATAGACTCACCCGTTCCCCAGGATAGATTCTCCCTCCCTCGGATAGATACTCCTCTTCCCCAGCATAAATCTCCCCCCACTCGGATAGATACTCACCTTCCCCAGGATAAGTCCTCCCCCCCTCTGATAGGCACTCCCCTCTCTCAGGATAGATCCTGCTCCCCTTGGATAGACACTCCCATTCCCCCAGGATAGATCCTCCTCCCTTCGGATAGACAGTTCCTTTCCCTAGGATAGATCCTCCCCGCCACCGATCGACACTCTGCTTCCCCAGGATAGATCCTCCTCCCCTCGGATAGACACTCCCCTTCCCCAGGATAGATCTTGCTCCCCTCGGATAGACACTTACCTTCCCAGGATTGATCCTGCTCCCCTCGGATAGACACTCCTCTCCCCCAGGATAGATATTCCCTATCCTTCCCCCTGTGATAGTCACTCCCCTCCCCCAGAATAGATCCTCCTCCCCTCGGATAGACACTCCCCTTCCCCCAGGTTAGATCATCCTCCCCTCGGATAGACACTCCCTTCCCCCAGGATGGATCCTCCTCCCCTCGGATAGACACTTCCCTTCCCCAGGACAGATCCTCTCCCCTCGGATAGACACTCCCCTTCACCAGGATAGATCCTGCTCCCCTCGGATAGACACTTACCTTCCCCAGGATAGATTCTCCTCCCCTCGGATATACACTCCTCTTTCCAAGGATAGATCCTCCTCCCTCAGATAGACACTTCCCTTCCCCGAGGATAGATCCTCCTCCCCTCGGATAGACACTCCCCTTCCCCAGGATAGATCCTTCTCCCCTCGGATAGACACTCCCCTTCCCCAGGATAGATCCTCCTCCCCTCGGATAGACACTCCCCTCCCCCAGGATATATCCTACCTATCCCCTCCCTCGGATCGACACTCCCCTCCCACAGGATAGGTCCTCCTCCCCTCAGATAGATACATCCCTTCCCCCACGATAGATCCTCCTCCCCCCGATAGACACTGCCTTTCCCCATAATAAATCTTACTCCCCTCAGATAGACACTCCCCTTCCCCAGGATGGATCCTCCTCCCTCGGATAGACACTCCCCTTCCCCAGGATAGATCCTCCTCCCCTCGGATAGACACTTCCCTTCCCCAGGATAGATCCTCCTCCCCTCAGATAGACACTCCCCTTCCGCAGGATAGATCCTTCCTATCCAAGGCCTGATAGACACTTGCCTTCACAAGGATAGATCCTCCCTATCCCCCTATAGACACTCCCCTTCCCCAGGATAGATCCTGCCTATCCCCGTCCGATAGACTCACCCCTTCCCCCAGGATAGATCATCATATCTCCCCTCGGATAGACACTCCCCTTCTCCAGCATAGATCCTCCTTCCCTCCGATAGACACTCTCCTTCCCCAGGATAGATCCTCCTCCCCTCAGATAGACACTCCCCTTCCCCAGGATAGATCCTCCTCCCTGGATAGACACTCCTCTTCTCCAGGTTAGATCCTCCTCCCTCGGATAGACACTCCCCTCCCCCAGGATAGATATTCCCTATCCCCCCCCACCTCGGATAGACACTCCCCTTCACCAGGAAAGTTCCTCCTCCACTCGGATAGACACTTCCCTTCCCCAGGATAGATCCTGCTCCCCTCGGATAGACACTCCCCTTCCCCAGGATAGATCCTCCACCACTCGGATAGACACTCCCCTTCTCCAGGATAGATCCTCCTCCCCTCGGATAGACACTCCCCTCCCCCAGGATATATCCTACCTATCCCTCCCTCGGATCGACACTCCCCTCCCATAGGATAGATCCTCTTCCCCTCGGATAGATACATCCCTTCCCCAAGGATAGATCCTCCTCCCCCCTGATAGACACTCCCCTTCCCAGGATGGATTCTCCTCCCCTCAGATAGACACTACCCTTCCCCAGGATAGATCCTCCTCCCCTCGGATAGACACTCCCCTTCCCCAGGATAGATCCTCCGCCCCTCGGATAGACACTCCCCTTTCCCAGGATAGATCCTCCCTATCCCCCTATAGACACTCCCCTTCCCCAGGATAGATCCTGCCTATCCCCCCCCCCTCGGATAGACACTCGCCTTCCCAGGATAGATCCTCCCTATCCCCCTATAGACACTCCCCTTCCCCAGGATAAATCCTCCTCCCCTTGGATAGACACTCCCCTTCCCCAGGATAGATCCTCCTCCCCTCCGATAGATACTCCCCTTCCCCAGGATAGATCATCCTCCCCTCGGATAGACACACCCCTTCCCTAGGATAGATCCCCCTCCCCTCGGATAGACACTCCCCTCCCCCAGGATAGATATTCCCTATCTTTCCCCCTGTCTTAGTCACTCCCCTCCCCCAGAATAGATCCTCCTCCCCTCGGATAGACACTCCCCTTCCCCCAGGTTAGATCCTCCTCCCCTCAGATAGACACTCCCCTCCCCCTGGATAGATCCTCCTCCCCTCGTATACACACTTCCCTTCCCCAGGACAGATCCTCCCCCCCCCACCTGACAGACACTCCCCTTCACCAGGATAGATCTTCCTCCCCTCGGATAGACACTCCCCTTCCCCAGGATAGATCCTCCATCCCTCGGATAGACACTCCCCTTCCCTAGGATAGATTCTCCTCCCCTCGGATATACACTCCTCTTTCCAAGGATAGATCCTCCTCCCCTCAGATAGACACTTCCCTTCCCCGAGGATAGATCCTCCTCCCCTCGGATAGACACCCCACTTCCCCAGGATAGATCCTCCCTATCCCCCTATAGACACTCCCCTTCCCCAGGATAGATCCTCCCTATCCCCGTCCGATAGACTCACCCCTTCCCCCAGGATAGATCATCTTATCTCCCCTCGGATAGACACTCCCCTCCTCCAGCATAGATCCTCCTCCCCTCCGATAGGCACTCCTCTTCCCCAGGATAGATCCTCCTCCCCTCGGATAGACACTTACTTTACCCAGGATAGATCCTCCTCCCCTTGGATAGACACTCCCCTCCCCGAGGATAGATATTCCCTATCCTTCTCCCTGTGATAGTCACTCCCCTCCCCCAGAATAGATCCTCCTCCGCTCGGATTGATACATCCCTTCCCCGAGGATAGATCCTCCTCCCCTCGGATAGACACCCCACTTCCCCAGGATAGATCCTCCAGGATAGATCCTCCCTATCCCTGTCCGATACACTCACCCCCTTCCCCCAGGGATAGATCATCTTATCTCCCCTCGGATAGACACTCCCCTTCTCCAGCATAGATCCTCCTCCCCTCCGTTAGGCACTCCCCCTTCCCCAGGATAGATCCTCATCCCCTCGGATAGACACATACTTTACCCAGGATAGATCCTCCTCCCCTCGGATAGACTCTCCCCTCCCCGAGGATAGATATTCCCTATCCTTCCCCCCTGTGATAGTCACTCCCCTCCCCCAGAATAGATCCTCCTCCCCTCGGATTGATACATCCCTTGCCCCAGGATAGATCCTCCTCCCCCCCCGATAGAAACTCCCCTACCCCAGGATAGTTCCTCCTCCCCTCGGATAGACAATTCCCTTCCCAGGATAGATCCTCCTCCCCTCGGATAGACACTTACCTTCCCCAGGATAGATCCTCCTCCCCTTGGATAGACACTCCCCTCCCACAGGATAGATATTCCCTATCCTTTCCCCTGTGATAGTCACTCCTCTCCCCCAGAATAGATCCTCCTCCCCTCGGATAGGGGACATCCCTTTCCCCAGGATAGATCCCCCTCCCCCCCGATAGACACTCCCCTCCCCCAGAATAGATCCTCCTCCCCTCGGATAGACACTCCCCTTCCCACAGGTTAGATCCTCCTCCCCTCAGATAGACACTCCCCTCCCCCAGGATAGATATTCCCTATCCCCCCCACCTCGGATAGACACTCCCCTTCACCAGGAAAGTTCCTCCTCCACTCGGATAGACACTTCCCTTCCCCAGGATAGATCCTGCTCCCCCTCGGATAGACACTCCCCTTCACCAGGAAAGTTCCTCCTCACTCGGATAGACACTTCCCTTCCCCAGGATAGATCCTGCTCCCCTCGGATAGACACTCCCCTTCCCCAGGATAGATCCTCCACCACTCGGATAGACATTCCTCTTCTCCAGGATAGATCCTCCTCCCCTCCGATAGACACTCCCCTCCCCCGGATATATCCTACCTATCCCCTTCCTCAGATCAACACTCCCCCTCCCACAGGATAGATCCTCTTCCCCTCGGATAGATACATCCCTTCCCCAAGGATAGATCCTCCTCCCCCCTGATAGACACTCCCCTTCCCCAGGATGGATTCTCCTCCCCTCAGATAGACACTACCCTTCCCCAGGATAGATCCTCCTCCCCTCGGATAGACACTCCCCTTCCCCAGGATAGATCCTCCGCCCCTCGGATAGACACTCCCCCTTTCCCAGGATAGATCCTCCCTATCCCCCTATCGACACTCCCCCTTCCCCAGGATAGATCCTGCCTATCCCCCGCCCGGCTAGACACTCGCCTTCCCCAGGATAGATCCTCCCTATCCCCCTATAGACACTCCCCTTCCCCCAGGATAAATCCTCCTCCCCTTGGATAGACACTCCCCTTCCCCAGGATAGATCCTCCTCCCCTCCGATAGATACTCCCCTTCCCCAGGATAGATCATCCTCCCCTCGGATAGACACACCCCTTCCCTAGGATCGAGCCCCCCTCCCCTCGGATAGACACTCCCCTCCCCCAGGATAGATATTCCCTATCTTTCCCCCTGTCTTAGTCACTCCCCTCCCCCAGAATAGATCCTCCTCCCCTCGGATAGACACTCCCCTTCCCCCAGGTTAGATCCTCCTCCCCTCAGATAGACACTCCCCTCCCCCTGGATAGATTCCTCCTCCCCTCGTATACCACACTTCCCTTCCCCAGGACAGATCCTCCCCCCCCCCCACCTGACAGACACTCCCCTTCACCAGGATAGATTCTCCTCCCCTCGGATATACACTCCTCTTTCCAAGGATAGATCCTCCTCCCCTCAGATAGACACTTTCCTTCCCCGAGGATAGATCCTCCTCCCCTCGGATAGACCACCCCACTTCCCCAGGATAGATCCTCCCTATCCCCCTATAGACACTCCCCTTCCCAGGATAGATCCTCCCTATCCCCGTCCGATAGACTCACCCCTTCCCCCAGGATAGATCAGCTTATCTCCCCTCGGATAGACACTCCCCCTTCCCCAGGATAGATCCTCCTCCCCTCGGATAGACACTTACTTTACCCAGGATAGATCCTCCTCCCCTCGGATAGACACACCCCTCCCCGAGGATAGATATTCCCTATCCTTCTCCCTGTGATAGTCACTCCCCTCCCCCAGAATAGATCCTCCTCCGCTCGGATTGATACATCCCTTCCCCCAGGATAGATCCTCCTCCCCCCCCCCACCCGATAGACACTCCCCTTCCCCCAGAATAGTTCCTCCTCCCCTCGGATCGATGCTCCTCTCCCCAGGATAGATCCTCCTCCCCTTGGATAGACACTCCCCTTTCCCAGGATAGATCCTCCCTATCCCCCTATAGACACTCCCCTTCCCCCAGGATAGATCCTGCCTATCCCCCCCCCGGATAGACAATCGCCTTCCCCAGGATAGATTCTCCCTATCCCCCTATAGACACTCCCCTTCCCCAGGATAAATCCTCCTCCCCTTGGATAGACACTCCCCTTCCCCAGGATAGATCCTCCTCCCCTCCGATAGATACTCCCCTTCCCCAGGATAGATCATCCTCCCCTCGGATAGACACACCCCTTCCCTAGGATAGATCCCCCTCCCCTCGGATAGACACTCCCCTCCCCCAGGATAGATATTCCCTATCTTTCCCCCTGTCTTAGTCACTCCCCTCCCCCAGAATAGATCCTCCTCCCCTCGGATAGACACTCCCCTTCCCCAGGTTAGATCCTCCTCCCCTCAGATAGACACTCCCCTCCCCCTGGATAGATCCTCCTCCCCTCGTATACACACTTCCCTTCCCCAGGATAGATCCTCCCCCCCCCCACCTGACAGACACTCCCCTTCACCAGGATAGATTCTCCTCCCCTCGGATATACACTCCTCTTTCCAAGGATAGATCCTCCTCCCCTCAGATAGACACTTCCCTTCCCCGAGGATAGATCCTCCTCCCCTCGGATAGACACCCACTTCCCCAGGATAGATCCTCCCGATCCCCCTATAGACACTCCCCTTCCCAGGATAGATCCTCCCTATCCCCGTCCGATAGACTCACCCCCTTCCCCCAGGATAGATCATCTTATCTCCCCTCGGATAGACACTCCCCCTCCTCCAGCATAGATCCTCCTCCCCTCCGATAGGCACCTCCCCTTCCCCAGGATAGATCCTCCTCCCCTCGGATAGACACTTACTTTACCCAGGATAGATCCTCCTCCCCTTGGATAGACACTCCCCTCCCCCGAGGATAGATATTCCCTATCCTTCTCCCTGTGATAGTCACTCCCCTCCCCCAGAATAGATCCTCCTCCGCTCGGATTGATACATCCCTTCCCCGAGGATAGATCCTCCTCCCCTCGGATAGACACCCCACTTCCCCAGGATAGATCCTCCCTATCCCTGTCCGATACACTCACCCCTTCCCCCAGGATAGATCATCTTATCTCCCCTCGGATAGACACTCCCCTTCTCCAGCATAGATCCTCCTCCCCTCCGTTAGGCACTCCCCTTCCCCAGGATAGATCCTCATCCCCTCGGATAGACACATACTTTACCCAGGATAGATCCTCCCTCCCCTCGGATAGACTCTCCCCTCCCCGAGGATAGATATTCCCTATCCTTCCCCCTGTGATAGTCACTCCCCTCCCCCAGAATAGATCCTCCTCCCCTCGGATTGATACATTCCTTGCCCCAGGATAGATCCTCCTCCCCCCACCGATAGAAACTCCCCTACCCCAGGATAGTTCCTCCTCCCCTCGGATAGACAATTCCCTTCCCAGGATAGATCCTCCTCCCCTCGGCTAGACACTTACCTTCCCCAGGATAGATCCTCCTCCCCTTGGATAGACCACTCCCCTCCCACAGGATAGATATTCCCTATCCTTTCCCCTGTGATAGTCACTCCTCTCCCCCAGAATAGATCCTCCTCCCCTCGGATAGGGACATCCCTTTCCCCATGAGATAGATCCCCCTCCCCCCCCGATAGACACTCCCCTCCCCCCAGAATAGATCCTCCTCCCCTCGGATAGACACTCCCCTTCCCACAGGTTAGATCCTCCTCCCTCGGATAGACACTCCCCTCCCCAGGATAGATATTCCCTATCCCCCCCCACCTCGGATAGACACTCCCCTTCACCAGGAAAGTTCCTCCTCCACTCGGATAGACACTTCCCTTCCCCAGGATAAATCCTGCTCCCCTCGGATAGACACTCCCCTTCCCCAGGATAGATCCTCCACCACTCGGATAGACACTCCTCTTCTCCAGGATAGATCCTCCTCCCCTCGGATAGACACTCCCCTCCCCCAGGATATATCCTACCTATCCCCTTCCTCGGATCAACACTCCCCTCCCACAGGATAGATCCTCTTCCCCTCGGATAGATACATCCCTTCCCCAAGGATAGATCCTCCTCCCCCCTGATAGACACTCCCCTTCCCCAGGATGGATTCTCCTCCCCTCAGATAGACACTAACCCTTCACCAGGATAGATCCTCCTCCCCTCGGATAGACACTCCCCTTCCCCAGGATAGATCCTCCGCCCCTCGGATAGACACTCCCCTTTCCCAGGATAGATCCTCCCTATCCACCTATAGACACTCCCCTTTCCCAGGATAGATCCTGCCTATCCCCCCCCCGGATAGACACTAGCCTTCCCCAGATAGATCCTCCCTATCCCCCTATAGACACTCCCCTTCCCCAGGATAAATCCTCCTCCCACTTGGATAGACACTCCCCTTCCCCAGGATAGATCCTCCTCCCCCTCCGATAGATACTCCCCTTCCCCAGGATAGATCATCGTCCCCTCAGATAGACACACCCCTTCCCTAGGATAGAGCCCCCTCCCCTCGGATAGACACTCCCCTCACCCCAGGATAGATATTCCCTATCTTTCCCCCTGTCTTAGTCACTCCCCTCCCCCAGAATAGATCCTCCTCCCCCTCGGATAGACACTCCCCTTCCCCCAGGTTAGATCCTCCCTCCCCTCAGATAGACCACTCCCCCTCCCCCTGGATAGATCCTCCTCCCCTCGTATACACACTTCCCTTCCCCAGGACAGATCCTCCCCCCCCCACCTGACAGACACTCCCCTTCACCAGGATAGATTCTCCTCCCCTCGATATACACCCCTTTTTCCAAGGATAGATCCTCCTCCCCTCAGATAGACACTTTCCTTCCCCGAGGATAGATCCTCCTCCCCTCGGATAGACACCCCCCACTTCCCCAGGATAGATCCTCCCTATCCCCCTATAGACACTCCCCTTCCCCAGGATAGATCCTCCCTATCCCGTCCGATAGACTCACCCCTTCCCCCAGGATAGATCAGCTTATCTCCCCTCGGATAGACACTCCCCTTCCCCAGGATAGATCCTCCTCCCCTCGGATAGACACTTACTTTACCCAGGATAGATCCTCCTCCCCTCGGATAGACACACCCCTCCCCGAGGATAGATATTCCCTATCCTTCTCCCTGTGATAGTCACTCCCCTCCCCCAGAATAGATCCTCCTCCGCTCGGATTGATACATCCCTTCCCCAGGATAGATCCTCCTCCCACCCCACCACCGATAGACACTCCCCTTCCCCAGGATAGTTCCTCCTCCCCTCGGATCGATGCTCCCCTCCCCCTGGATAGACACTCCCCTTTCCCCAGGATAGATCCTCCCTATCCCCCTATAGACACTCCCCTTCCCCAGGATAGATCCTGCCTATCCCCCCCCGGATAGACAATCGCCCTTCCCCAGGATAGATCCTCCCTATCCCCCTATAGACACTCCCCCTTCCCCAGGATAAATCCTCCTCCCCTTGGATAGACAACTCCCCTTCCCCAGGATAGATCCTCCTCCCCTCCGATAGATACTCCCCTTCCCCAGGATAGATCAGCCTCCCCTCGGATAGACACACCCCTTCCCTAGGATAGATCCCCCTCCCCTCGGATAGACACTCCCCTCCCCCAGGATAGATATTCCCCTATCTTTCCCCCTGTCTTAGTCACTCCCCTCCCCCAGAATAGATCCTCCTCCCCTCGGATAGACACTCCCCTTCCCCCAGGTTAGATCCTCCTCCCCTCAGATAGACACTCACTCCCCTCCCCCTGGATAGATCCTCCTCCCCTCGTATACACACTTCCCTTCCCCAGGACAGATCCTCCCCCCCCCCACCTGACAGACACTCCCCTTCACCAGGATAGATCTTCCTCCCCTCGGATAGACACTCCCCTTCCCCCAGGATAGATCCTCCATCCCTCGGATAGACACTCCCCTTCCCTAGGATAGATTCTCCTCCCCTCGGATATACACTCCTCTTTCCAAGGATAGATCCTCCTCCCCTCGGATAGACAACTCCCCTCCCCCAGGGATAGATATCTCCCTATCCCCCCCACCTCGGATAGACACTCCCTTCACCAGGAAAGTTCCTCCTCCACTCGGATAGACACTTCCCTTCCCCAGGATAGATCCTGCTCCCCTCGGATAGACACTCCCCTTCCCCAGGATAGATCCTCCCACCACTCGGATAGACACTCCTCTTCTCCAGGATAGATCCTCCTCCCCTCGGATAGACACTCCCCTCCCCCAGGATATATCCTACCTATCCCCTTCCTCGGGATCAACACTCCCCTCCCACAGGATAGATCCTCTTCCCCCTCGGATAGATACATCCCTTCCCCAAGGATAGATCCTCCTCCCCCCCTGATAGACACTCCCCCTTCCCCAGGATGGATTCTCCTCCCCTCAGATAGACACTACCCTTCCCCAGGATAGATCCTCCTCCCCTCGGATAGACACTCCCCTTCCCCAGGATAGATCCTCCGCCCCTCGGATAGACACTCCCCTTTCCCAGGATAGATCCTCCCTATCCACCTATAGACACTCCCCTTCCCCAGGATAGATCCTGCCTATCCCCCCCCCGGATAGACACTCGCCTTCCCCAGGATAGATCCTCCCTATCCCCCTATAGACACTCCCCTTCCCCAGGATAAATCCTCCTCCCCTTGGATAGACACTCCCCTTCCCCAGGATAGATCCTCCTCCCCTCCGATAGATACTCCCCTTCCCCAGGATAGATCATCCTCCCCTCGGATAGACACACCCCTTCCCTGGGATAGAGCCCCCTTCCCTCGGATAGACACTCCCCCTCCCCCAGGATAGATATTCCCTATCTTTCCCCCTGTCTTAGTCACTCCCCTCCCCCAGAATAGATCCTCCTCCCCTCGGATAGACACTCCCCTTCCCCCAGGTTAGATCCTCCTCCCCTCAGATAGACACACCCTTCCCCCCTGGATAGATCCTCCTCCCCCTCGTATACACACTTCCCTTCCCCAGGACAGATCCTCCCCCCCCCACCTGACAGACACTCCCCTTCACCAGGATAGATTCTCCTCCCCTCGGATATACACTCCTCTTCCAAGGATAGATCCTCCTCCCCTCAGATAGACACTTTCCTTCCCCGAGGATAGATCCTCCTCCCCTCGGATAGACACCCCCACTTCCCCAGGATAGATCCTCCCTATCCCCCTATAGACACTCCCCTTCCCCAGGATAGATCCTCCCTATCCCCGTCCGATAGGACTCACCCCTTCCCCCAGGATAGATCAGCTTATCTCCCCTCGGATAGACACTCCCCTTCCCCAGGATAGATCCTCCTCCCCTCGGATAGACACTTACTTTACCCAGGATAGATCCTCCTCCCCTCGGATAGACACACCCCTCCCCGAGGATAGATATTCCCTATCCTTCTCCCCTGTGATAGTCACTCCCCTCCCCCCAGAATAGATCCTCCTCCGCTCGGATTGATACATCCCTTCCCCCAGGATAGATCCTCCTCCCCCCCCACCCGATAGACACTCCCCTTCCCCACGATAGTTCCTCCTCCCCTCGGATCGATGCTCCCCCTCCCCCAGGATAGATCCTCCTCCCCTTGGATAGACGCTACCCCCTCCCCCAGGATCGATCATCCCTATCCCCCTCCCCCCGATAGACTCACCCGTTCCCCAGGATAGATTCTCCCTCCCTCGGATAGATACTCCTCTTCCCCAGCATAAATCTCCCCCCCACTCGGATAGATACTCACCTTCCCCAGGATAGGTCCTCCTCTCCTCTGATAAGCCCTCCCCTCTCAGGATAGATCCCTGCTCCCCTCGGATAGACACTCCCATTCCCCCCAGGATAGATCCTCCTCCCTTCGGATAGACAGTTCCTTTCCCTAGGATAGATCCTCCCCGCCACCGATCGACACTCTGCTTCCCCAGGATAGATTCTCCTCCCCTCGGATAGACACTCCCCTTCCCCAGGATCATCCTCCTCCGCCCCGATAGACACTCTCCTTCCCCAGGATAGATCCCTCCTCCTCTTGGATAGACACTCCCCCTCCCCCAGGATAGATCCTCCCTATCACCACCCCGATAGACTCAGCCCTTACCCAGGATAGATTTCCCCCCCCTCGGATAGATACTCCCCTTCCCCAGGATTGATCCTCCCCCCTCGGATAGATACTCCCCTTCCCCAGTATAGATCCTCCTCCCCCGGATAGACACTCCTCCTTCCCCGACGATAGATCCACCTCCCCTCGGATAGACACTCCCCTTCCCCCAGGTTAGATCCTCCTTCCCTCGGATAGACACTCCCCTTCCCCTGGATTGATCCTCCTCCCCCGAATAGACCCCTCCCCTTCCCCAGAATAGATCATCATATCTCCCCTCGTATAGATACTCCCCTTCCCCAGGATAGATCCTCCTCCCCCTTGGATAGACACTCCCCCTCCCCGTGGATAGATCCTCCCTACCTCACCCCCCCCCCCCGATAGACTCACCCCTTCCCCAGGATAGATTCTCTTCCCCCCGGATAGACAGTCTCCTTCCCCAGGATAGGTCCTCCTACCCTCGGATAGACACTCCCCTTCCCCGACGATAGATCCCCCTCCCCTCGTATACACACTTCCCTTCCCCAGGACAGATCCTCCCCCCCCACCACCTGACAGACACTCCCCTTCACCAGGATAGATCTTCCTCCCCTCGGATAGACACTCCCCTTCCCAGGATAGATCCTCCATCCCCTCGGATAGACACTCCCCTTCCCTAGGATAGATTCTCCTCCCCTCGGATATACACTCCTCTTTCCAAGGATAGATCCTCCTCCCCTCAGATAGACACTTCCCTTCCCCGAGGATAGATCCTCCTCCCCTCGGATAGACACCCACTTCCCCCAGGATAGATCCTCCCTATCCCCCTATAGACACTCCCCTTCCCCCAGGATAGATCCTCCCTATCCCCGTCCGATAGACTCACCCCTTCCCCCAGGATAGATCATCTTATCTCCCTCGGATAGACACTCCCCTCCTCCAGCATAGATCCTCCTCCCCTCCGATAGGCACTCCCCTTCCCCAGGATAGATCCTCCTCCCCTCGGATAGACACTTACTTTACCCAGGATAGATCCTCCTCCCCTTGGATAGACACTCCCCTCCCCGAGGATAGATATTCCCTATCCTTCTCCCTGTGATAGTCACTCCCCTCCCCCAGAATAGATCCTCCTCCGCTCGGATTGATACATCCCTTCCCCGAGGATAGATCCTCCTCCCCTCGGATAGTACACCCCACTTCCCAGGATAGATCCTCCCTATCCCTGTCCGATACACTCACCCCTTCCCCAGGATAGATCATCTTATCTCCCCTCGGATAGACACTCCCCTTCTCCAGCATAGATCCTCCTCCCACTCGGATAGACACATACTTTACCCAGGATAGATCCTCCTCCCCTCGGATAGACTCTCCCCTCCCCGAGGATAGATATTCCCTATCCTTCCCCCTGTGATAGTCACTCCCCTCCCCCAGAATAGATCCTCCTCCCCTCGGATTGATACATCCCTTGCCCCAGGATAGATCCTCCTCCCCCCCCCCCGATAGAAACTCCCCTACCCCAGGATAGTTCCTCCTCCCCCTCGGATAGACAATTCCCTTCCCCAGGATAGATCCTCCTCCCCTCGGATAGACACTTACCTTCCCCAGGATAGATCCTCCTCCCCTTGGATAGACACTCCCCTCCCACAGGATAGATATTCCCTATCCTTTCCCCTGTGATAGTCACTCCTCTCCCCCAGAATAGATCCTCCTCCCCTCGGATAGGGACATCCCTTTCCCCAGGATAGATCCCCCTCCCCCCCCCCCCGATAGACACTCCCCTCCCCCAGAATAGATCCTCCTCCCCTCGGATAGACACTCCCCCTTCCCACAGGTTAGATCCTCCTCCCCTCGGATAGACACTCCCCTCCCCCAGGATAGATATTCCCTATCCCCCCCCACCTCGGATAGACACTCACTTCACCCGGAAAGTTCCTCCTCCACTCGGATAGACACTTCCCTTCCCCAGGATAGATCCTCCTCCCCTCGGATAGACACTCCCCTTCCCCAGGATAGATCCTCCTCCCCTTTCGGATAGACACTCCACTTCCCCAGGATAGATCCTCCCTATTCCGCCCCCCCTTGGAATAGACACTCCCCTCCCCCAGGATAGATCCTCCTCCCCTCGGATAGATACATCCATTCCCCCCTCCTCCTCCCCTCAGATAGATACTCCCCTTCCTCCGGCAGAGATCCTCCTCCCCTCGGATAGACTCACCCCTTCCCCAGGATATTTCCACAATATCCCCCCTCCGATAGACTCTCCCCTTCCCCAGGATAGATCCTCCTCCCCTCCGATAGACACTCCCCTACCCAGGATAGATCCTCCTCCCCTCGGATAGACACTCCCATTCCCCCAGGATAGATCCTCCCTATCACCCCCCCCCCCGAATAACTCACCCCTTCCCCAGGATAGATCCTGCTCCCCTCGGATAGACTCTTCCCCTTTCCCAGGATAGATTCTAACCCCCCCTCGGATAGATACTCCCTTTCCCCAGTATAGATCCTCCCCCCCTCAGATAGATACTCCCCTTCCCCAGGATAGATCCTCCCCCCCTCGGATAGACACTTCCCTTCCGCAGGATAGATCCTCCTCCCCTCGGATAGACACTCCCCTTCCCCAGGATAGATCCTCCTCCACCGAATAGACCCTCCCCTTCCCCAGGATGGATCCTCCTCCCCTCGGATAGACACTCCCCTTCCCCAGGATAGATCCTCCTCCCCTTGGATAGACACTCCCCCTCCCCGTGGATAGATCCTCCCTATCACCCCACCCCGATAGACTCACCCCTTCCCCAGGATAGATTCTCCCCCCCTCGGATAGATACTCCCCTTCCTCAGGATAGATCCTCCCTCCCTCGGATAGATACTCCCCTTCCCCAGGATAGATCCTCCTCCCCTCGGATAGACACTCATCTTCCCCCAGGTTAGATCCTCCTCCCCTCGGATAGACACTCCCCTTCCCCAGGATAGATCCTCCTCCCCTCGGATAGACACTCCCCTTCCCCCAGGTTAGATCCTCCTCCCCTCGGATAGACACTCCCCTCCCCCAGGATAGATCCTCCTCCCCTCGGATAGACACTTCCCTTCCCTAGGATAGATCCTGCCCCCCCCACCACCCCCGATAGGCACTCCCGTTCCCCAGGACAAATCCTCCTCCCCTCGGGTAGACACTCCCCTTCCCCAGGATAGATCCTCCTCCCCTCATATAGACACTCACCTTCCCCAGGATTGATCCTACTCCCCTCGGATAGACACTCCCCTTCCCCAGGCCCCTCTGATAGACACTTCCCTTCCCTGAGAATAGATCCTCCTCCCCTCGGATAGACACTGCCCTTCCCCAGGACAGATCCTCCCCCCCAACTGATAGACACTCCCCTTCACCAGGATAGATTCCTCCTCCCCTCGGATAGACACTCCCCTTCCCCAGGATAGATTCTCCTCCCCTCGGATATACACTCCTCTTTCAAGAATAGATCCTCCACCCCTCAGATAGACACTTCCGTTCCCCAAGGATAGATCCTTCTCCCCTCGGATAGACACTCCCCTTCCCAGGATAGATCCTTCTCCCCTCGGATAGACACTCCCCTTCACCAGGAAAGATCCTCCTCCACTCGGATAGACACTTCCCTTCCCCAGGTTAGATCCTGCTCCCCTCGGATAGACACTCCCCTTCCCAGGATAGATCCTCCACCACTCGGATAGACACTCCCCTACCCCAGGATAGATCCTCCTCCCCTCGGATAGACACTCACCTTCACCAGGATAGATCGTCCTCCCCCCGGATCGATACTCCCCTCCCCCAGGATAGATCCTCCCTATCACACCCCCGATAGACTCACCCCTTCCCCAGGATAGATCCTCCTCCCCTCGGATAGACACTTCCCTTCCCCAGGATAGATTCTCTCCCCTCGGATAGATACTACCCTTCCCAGGATAGATCCTCCCCCCCTCGGATAGATACTCCCTTCCCCAGGATAGATCCTCCCCCTCTCGGATAGATTCTCCCCTTCCCCCAGGTTAGATCCTCATCCTCTCGGATGGACACTCCCCTTCCCCAGGGTAGATCCTCCTCCCCCGGATAGACACTCTCCTTCCCCAGGATAGATCCTCCTCCCCTCGGATAGACACTCCCCTTCCCCGACGATAGATCCTCCTCCCCTCGGATAGACAGTCCCCTTCCCAGGATAGATCCTCCTCCCCTCGGATAGACACTCCCCTCCCCCAGGATAGATCCTCCTCCCTCGGATAGACGCTCCCCTTCCCCAGGATAGATCCTCCTCCCCTCGGATAGACACTCCCATTCCCCGAGGATAGATCCTCCTCCCCTAGGATAGACACTCCCCTTCCCTAGGATAGATCCTGCTCCCCTCAGATAGACACTCCCCTTCCCCAGGATAGATCCTCCTCCCCTCGGATAGACACTTCCCTTCTCCAGGATAGATCCTCCTCCCCACGGATAGACACTTGCCTTTCCCAGCATAAATCCTCCACTCCTCGGATAGGCACTCCCCTTCCCCAGGATAGATCCTCCTCCCCTCGGATAGACACTCCCTTCCCCCAGGATAGATCCTCCCCCCCGATAGACACTCCTCTTCCCCAGGATAGATCTTCCTCCCCTCGGATAGACACTTCCCTTCCCCAGGATAGATTCTCCCCCCCTCAGATAGATACTCCCCTTCCCCAGGATTGATCCTCCTCCCCTCGGATAGACACTCCCTTCCCCGAGGATAGATACTCCTCCTGTCGTATAGACACTCCCCTTCCCCAGGTTAGATCCTGCTCCCCTCGGATAGACACTTCCCTTCCCTAGGATAGATCCTCCACCCCTGGGATAGACACATTCCCCTCCCCAGGATACTTCCACGTCCCCTCGAATAGACACTACCCTCCCCCAGGATAGATCCTCCCTATCCACCCCCCCCTTGGATAGACACTCCCCTCCCCCAGGATAGACCCTCCTCCCCTCGGATAGATACATCCCTTCCCCCAGCATAATCTTCCTCCCCCCCGATAGACAATCCGCTTCCCCAGGATCATCCTCCTCCCCCCCGATAGACACTCCCCTTCCCCAAGATAGATCCTCCTCCCCTTGGATAGACACTCCCCCTCCCCAGGATAGATCCCCCCTATCACCCCACCCCACCCGATAGTCTCAGCCTTACCCAGGATAGATTCCCCCCCCTCGGATAGATACTCCCCTTCCCCAGTATTGATCCTCCTTCTCGGATAGATACTCCCCTTCCCCAGGATAGATCCTCCTCCCCTCGGATAGACACTCCCCTTCCCCAGGTTAGATCCTCCTCCCCTCGGATAGACACTCCCCTCCCCCAGGATAGATCCTCCTCCCCTCGGATAGACACTCCCCTTCCCAGGATAGATCCTCCTCCCCTCGGATAGACACTCCACTTCCCCAGGATATATCCTCCCTATTCCCCCCCCGCCCGGATAGATACTCCCCTCCCCAGGATAGATCCTCCCTATCACCCCACCCCACCCGATAGTCTCAGCCCTTACCCAGGATAGATTTCCCCCCCTCGGATAGATACTCCCCTTCCCCAGTATTGATCCTCCCCCCGCGGATAGATACTCCCCTTCCCCAGGATAGATCCTCCTCCCCGGATAGACAGTCTCCTTCCCCAGGATAGATCCTCCTACCCTCGGATAGACACTCCCCTTCCCCGACGATAGATCCTCCTCCCCTCAGATAGACAGTCCCCTTCCCAGGATAGATCCTCCTCCCCTCGGATAGACACTCCACTTCCCCAGGATAGATCCTCCATATTCCCCCCCCCCCTCGGATAGACACTCCCCTCCCCCAGGATAGATCCTCCTCCCCTCGGATAGATACATCCATTCCCCCAGGATAGATCCTGCTCCCCCGAGATAGACACTCCCCTTCCCAGGATCATCCTCCTCCCCTCAGATAGATACTCCCCTTCCTCCGGAGAGATCCTCCTCCCCTCGGATAGACTCACCCCTTCCCCAGGATATTTCCACAATATCCCCCCTCCGATAGACTCTCCCCTTCCCCAGGATAGATCCTCCTCCCCTCCGATAGACACTCCCTTACCCAGGATAGATCCTCCTCCGCTCGGATCGATACTCCCCTCCCCCCAGTATAGATCCTCCTCCCCTCGGATAGACACTCCCATTCCCCCAGGATAGATCCTCCCTATCACCCCCCCCCCCCGAATAACTCACCCCTTCCCCAGGATAGATCCTGCTCCCCTCGGATAGACTCTTCCCTTTCCCAGGATAGATTCTACCCCCCTCGGATAGATACTCCCTTTTCCCAGTATAGATCCTCCCCCCCTCAGATAGATACTCCCCTTCCCCAGGATAGATCCTCCTCACCTCGGATAGACACTTCCCTTCCGCAGGATAGATCCTCCTCCCCTCGGATAGACACTCCCCTTCCCCAGGATAGATCCTCCTCCACCGAATAGACCCTCCCTTCCCCAGGATGGATCCTCCTCCCCTCGGATAGACACTCCCCTTCCCCAGGATAGATCCTCCTCCCCTTGGATAGACACTCCCCCTCCCCGTGGATAGATCCTCCCTATCACCCCCCCCGATAGACTCACCCCTTCCCCAGGATAGATTCTCCCCCCCTCGGATAGATACTCCCCTTCCTCAGGATAGATCCTCCCTCCCTCGGATAGATACTCCCCTTCCCCAGGATAGATCCTCCTCCCCTCGGATAGACACTCATCTTCCCCCAGGTTAGATCCTCCTCCCCTCGGATAGACACTCCCCTTCCCCAGGATAGATCCTCCTCCCCTCGATAGTTACATCCCTTCCCCCAGGATAGATCCTCCCCCCCGATAGACACTCCTCTTCCCCAGGATAGATCTCCTCCCCTCGGATAGACACTTCCCTTCCCCAGGATAGATTCTCCCCCCCTCAGATAGATACTCCCCTTCCCCAGGATTGATCCTCCTCCCCTCGGATAGACACTCCCCTTCCCCGAGGATAGATACTCCTCCTGTCGTATAGACACTCCCCTTCCCAGGTTAGATCCTGCTCCCCTCGGATAGACACTTCCCTTCCCTAGGATAGATCCTCCACCCCTGGGATAGACACATTCCCCTCCCCAGGATACTTCCACGTCCCCTCGAATAGACACTACCCTCCCCCAGGATAGATCCTCCCTATCCACCCCCCCCTCGGATAGACACTCCCCTCCCCCAGGATAGACCCTCCTCCCCTCGGATAGATACATCCCTTCCCCCAGCATAAATCTTCCTCCCCCCCGATAGACAATCCGCTTCCCCAGGATCATCCTCCTCCCCCCCGATAGACACTCCCTTCCCCAAGATAGATCCTCCTCCCCTTGGATAGACACTCCCCCTCCCCCAGGATAGATCCCCCCTATCACCCCACCCCACCCGATAGTCTCAGCCCTTACCCAGGATAGATTCCCCCCTTCGGATAGATACTCCCCTTCCCCAGTATTGATCCTCCCCCCTCGGATAGATACTCCCCTTCCCAGGATAGATCCTCCTCCCCCGGATAGACAGTCTCCTTCCCAGGATAGATCCTCCTACCCTCGGATAGACACTCCCCTTCCCCGACGATAGATCCTCCTCCCCTCGGATAGACAGTCCCCTTCCCCAGGATAGATCCTCCTCCCTCGGATAGACACTCCCCTTCCCCAGGATAGATCCTCCTCCCCTCGGATAGACACCCCACTTCCCCAGGATAGATCCTCCCTATTCCCCCCCCCCCTCGGATAGACACTCCCCTCCCCCAGGATAGATCCTCCTCCCCTCGGATAGATACATCCATTCCCCCAGGATAGATCCTGCTCCCCCGAGATAGACACTCCCCTTCCCAGGATCATCCTCCTCCCCTCAGATAGATACTCCCCTTCCTCCGGGAGAGATCCTCCTCCCCTCGGATAGACTCACCCCTTCCCCAGGATATTTCCACAATATCCCCCCTCCGATAGACTCTCCCCTTCCCCAGGATAGATCCTCCTCCCCTCCGATAGACACTCCCTTACCCAGGATAGATCCTCCTCCGCTCGGATCGATACTCCCCTCCCCCAGTATAGATCCTCCTCCCCTCGGTATTACACTCCCATTCCCCCAGGCTAGATCCTCCTATCACCCCCCCCCCCGAATAACTCACCCCTTCCCCAGGATAGATCCTGCTCCCCTCGGATAGACTCTTCCCTTTCCCAGGATAGATTCTACCCCCCTCGGATAGATACTCCCTTTTCCCAGTATAGATCCTCCCCCCCTCAGATAGATACTCCCCTTCCCCAGGATAGATCCTCCTCACCTCGGATAGACACTTCCCTTCCGCAGGATAGATCCTCCTCCCCTCGGATAGACACTCCCCTTCCCCAGGATAGATCCTCCTCCACCGAATAGACCCTCCCCTTCCCCAGGATGGATCCTCCTCCCCTCGGATAGACACTCCCCTTCCCCAGGATAGATCCTCCTCCCCTTGGATAGACACTCCCCCTCCCCGTGGATAGATCCTCCCTATCACCCCCCCCGATAGACTCACCCCTTCCCCAGGATAGATTCTCCCCCACTTGGATAGATACTCCCCTTCCTCAGGATAGATCCTCCCTCCCTCGGATAGATACTCCCCTTCCCCAGGATAGATCCTCCTCCCCTCGGATAGACACTCATCTTCCCCCAGGTTAGATCCTCCTCCCCTCGGATAGACACTCCCCTTCCCCAGGATAGATCCTCCTCCCCTCGGATAGACACTCCCCCTTCCCCCAGGTTAGATCCTCCTGCCCTCGGATAGACACTCCCCACCCCCAGGATAGATCTTCCTCCCCTCGGATAGACACTTCCCTTCCCCAGGATAGATCCTGCCCCCCCCCCACCCCCGATAGGCACTCCCGTTCCCCAGGACAGATCCTCCTCCCCTCGGGTAGACACTCCCCTTCCCCAGGATAGATCCTCCTCCCCTCATATAGACACTCACCTTCCCCAGGATTGATCCTACTCCCCTCGGATAGACACTCCCCTCCTCCAGGATAGATCCTCCTCCCCTCGGATAGACACTGCCCTTCCCCAGGATAGATCCCCCTCCCCTCTGATAGACACTTCCCTTCCCCGAGAATAGATCCTCCTCCCTCGGATGGACACTCCCGTTCCCTAGGATAGATCCTCCTCCCCTCGCATAGACTCTCCCCTTCCCCAGGATAGATCCTCCTCCCCTCGGATAGAACACTTCCCTTCTCCAGGATAGATCCTCCTCCCCTCGTATAGACACTCCCCTTCCGCAGGATACATCCTCCTCCCCTCGGATAGACACTCCTCTCCCCCAGGATAGATACTCCTCCCCTCGGATAGACAATCCCCTTCCCCAGGATAGATCCTCCTCCCCTCTGATAGACACTCCCTTCCCTAGGATTGATCCTGCTCCCCTCGGATAGACACTCCCCTTCCCCAGGATAGATCTTCCTCCCCTCAGATAGACACTCCCCTTCCGCAGGATAGATCCTCCTCCCCTCGGATAGACACTCGCCATCCCAGGATAGATCCTCCTCCCCTCGGATAGACACTCCCCTTCCCCAGGACAGATCCTCCCCCCCCACCTGATAGACACTCCCCTTCACCAGGATAGATCCTCCTCCCCTCGGATAGACACTCCCCTTCCCCACGATAGATTCTCCTCCCCTCGGATATACACTCCTCTTTCCAAGAATAGATCCTCCACCCCTCAGATAGACACTTCCGTTCCCCGAGGATAGATCCTCCTACCCTCGGATAGACACTCTCCTTCCCCAGGATAGATCCTTCTCCCCTCGGATAGACACTCCCCTTCCCCAGGATAGATCCTTCTCCCCTCGGATAGACACTCCCTTCACCAGGAAAGATTCTCCTCCACTCGGATAGACACTTCCCTTCCCCAGGTTAGATCCTGCTCCCCTCGGATAGACACTCCCCTTCCCCAGGATAGATCCTCCACCACTCGGATAGACACTCCCCTACCCCAGGATAGATCTTCCTCCCTCGGATAGACACTCACCTTCACCAGGATAGATTGTCCTCCCCCCGGATCGATACTCCCCTCCCCCAGGATAGATCCTCCCTATCACACCCCCGATAGACTCACCCCTTCCCCAGGATAGATCCTCCTCCCCTCGGATAGACACTTCCCTTCCCAGGATAGATTCTCTCCCCCTCGGATAGATACTACCCTTCCCCAGGATAGATCCTCCCCCCGCTCGGATAGATACTCCCCTTCCCCAGGATAGATCCTCCCCCTCTCGGATAGATTCTCCCCTTCCCCCAGGTTAGATCCTCATCCTCTCGGATGGACACTCCCCTTCCTCAGGGTAGATCCTCCTCCCCCGGATAGACACTCTCCTTCCCCAGGATAGATCCTCCTCCCCTCGGATAGACACTTCCCTTCCGCAGGATAGATCCTCCACCCCTCGGATAGACACTCCCCTTCCCCAGGATAGATCCGCCTCCCCTCGGATAGACACTCCCCTCCCCAGGATAGATCCTCCCTATTCCCACCCCCTCGGATAGACACTCCCCTCCCCCAGGATAGATCCTCCTCCCCTCGGATAGACACTCCCCTTCCCCCAGGTTAGATCCTCCTCCCCTCGGATAGACACTCCCCTCCCCCAGGATAGATCCTCCTCCCCTCGGATAGACACTCCCCTTCCCCAGGATAGATCCTCCTCCCTCGTATAGACACTCACCTTCCCCAGGATTGATCCTACTCCCCTCGGATAGACACTCCCCTCCTCCAGGATAGATCCTCCTCCCCTCGGATAGACACTCCCCTTCCCCAGGATAGATCCTCCTCCCCTCTGATAGACACTTCCCTTCCCCGAGAATAGATCCTCCACCCCTTGGATGGACACTCCCCTTCCCTAGGATAGATCCTCCTCCCCTCGCATAGACTCTCCCCTTCCCCAAGATAGATCCTACTCCCCTCAGATAGACACTTCCCTTCTCCAGGATAGATCATCCTCCCCTCGGATAGACACTTCCTTTCTCCAGGATAGATCCTCCTCCCCTCGTATAGACACTACCCTTCCCCAGGATACATCCTCCTCCCTCGGATAGACACTCCTCTCCCCCAGGATAGATACTCCTCCCCCTCGGATAGACACTTCCCTTCCCCAGGATAGATCCTCCTCCCCTCTGATAGACACTCCCCTTCCCTAGGATAGATCCTGCTCCCCTCGGATAGACACTCCCCTTCCCAGGATGGATCCTCCTCCCCTCGGATAGACACTTCCCTTCTGCAGGATAGATCCTCCTCCCTCGGATAGACACTCCCCTTCCCCAGGATAGATCCTCCTCCACCGAATAGACCCTCCCCTTCCCCAGGATGGATCCTCCTCCCCTCGGATAGACACTCCACTTCCCCAGGATAGATCCTCCTCCCCTTGGATAGACACTCCCCTCCCCGTGGATAGATCCTCCCTATCACCCCACCCCCGATAGACTCACCCCTTCCCCAGGGTAGATTCTCCCCCCCTCGGATAGATACTCCCCTTCCTCAGGATAGATCCTCCCTCCCTCGGATAGATACTCCCTTCCCCAGGATAGATCCTCCTCCCCTCGGATAGACACTCCCCTTCCCGCAGGTTAGATCCTCCTCCCCTTGGATAGACACTCCCCTTCCCCCAGGATAGATCCTCCTCCCCTCGGATAGACACTCCCCTTCCCCCAGGTTAGATCCTCCTCCCCTCGGATAGACACTCCCCTCCCCCAGGATAGATCCTCCTCCCCTCGGGTAGACACTCCCCTTCCCCAGGATAGATCCTCCTCCCCTCGTATAGACACTCACCTTCCCAGGATTGATCCTACTCCCCTCGGATAGACACTCCCCTTCCCCAGGATAGATCCTCCTCCCCTCGGATAGACACTCCCCTCCCTCAGGATAGATCCTCCTCCCTCGGATAGACGCTCCCCTTCCCCAGGATAGATCCTCCTCCCCTCGGATAGACACTCCCATTCCCCGAGGATAGATCCTCCTCCCCTCGGATAGACACTCCCCTTCCCTAGGATAGATCCTGCTCCCTCAGATAGACACTCCCTTCCCCAGGATAGATCCTCCTCCCCTCGGATAGACACTTCCCTTCTCCAGGATAGATCCTCCTCCCCACGGATAGACACTTGCCTTTCCCAGCATAAATCCTCCACTCCTCGGATAGGCACTCCCCTTCCCCAGGATAGATCCTCCTCCCTCGGATAGACACTCCCTTCGCCCAGGATAGA
>NW_027276470.1:0-39160 GCF_030028105.1 Mobula birostris | reverse complement strand
TGACAGTGAACACTCTGACCTACTGTGTGACTGTGAAAACACTGACCTACTGTGTGACAGTGAACACACCGAACTATGATGTGACTGTGAACACACAGAATTACAGTGCGACTGTGAGCAAACTGAACTACCGTGTGACTGTGAAAACACTGAACTACTGTGTGACTGTGAACACACTGATCGGCTGAGTGACAGTAAACACACTGACCTACTGCGTGGCTGTGAACACACTGACCTACTGTGTGACTCTGAAAACACTGAACTACTGTGTGACAGTAAACACACAGAACTGCTGTGTGACAGTGAGCACACTGACCTACTGTGTGAATGTGAACACACTGAAATACTGTGAGACTGTGAACACACTGCCATACTGTGTGACTCTCAACACACTGAACTACTGTGTGAAGGTGAACACACTGACCTACTGTGTGACTGTGAGCACACTGAACTATTGTGTGACTGTGAACACACTGACCTACTGTCTGACTGTGATCACACTGAACTACTGTGCGACAGAGAACACTGATCTACTGTGTGACTGTGAACACACTGACCTACTGTGTGAATCTGAAAACACTGAACTACTGTGTGACTGTGAACACACTGGTCTATTGTGTGACAGTGAACACACTAACCTTCTGTGTGACAGTTAACACACTGAAATACTGTGAGACTGTGAACACACTGCCCTACTGTGTGACTGTCAACACACTGGACTACTGTGTGAAGGTGAACACTCTGAACTACTGTGTGACTGCGAACACACTGAACTGCTGTGTGACACTGAAAACACTGAACTACTGTTTGACTGTGAACACACTGATCGGCTATGTGACAGTGAACACACTGAACTGCAGTGTGACTGTGAACACACTGACCTACTGTGTGACTGTGATAACAATGACCTACTGTGTGACTGTGAACACACTGAACTACTGTGTGACTGTGAACACACTGACCTGCTGTGTGACTGTGAACATACTGACCTACTGTGTGAAAGTGAACAAACTGAACTACAGTGTGTCTGTGAACACTTAGAATTACTATGTGACTGTGAGCACATTGAACTACTGTGTGACAGTGAACACTCTGACCTACTGTGTGACTGTGAAAACACTGACCTACTGTGTGACTGTGAACACACTGAAATACTGTGAGACTGTGAATACACTGACCTACTGTGTGATGGTGAGCACAAAGACCTACTGTGTAACTGTGAACACACTGAACTACTGTGTGAAAGTGAACGCTCTGAACTACTGTGTGACTGTGAACACACTGACCTACTGTGTGACTGTGAACACACTGACCTACTGTGTGACTCTGAAAACACTGACCTCCTGTGTGACTGTAAACACACTGATCGGCTGAGTGACAGTAAACACACTGACCTACTGTGTGGCTGTGAACACACTGACCTACTGTGTGACTCTGAAAACACTGAACTACTGTGTGACAGTAAACACACAGAACTGCTGTGTGACAGTGAGCACACTGACCTACTGTGTGAATGTGAACACACTGAAATACTGTGAGACTGTGAACACACTGCCATACTGTGTGACTCTCAACACACTGAACTACTGTGTGAAGGTGAACACACTGACCTACTGTGTGACTGTGAGCACACTGAACTATTGTGTGACTGTGAACACACTGACCTACTGTGTGACTGTGATCACACTGAACTACTGTGCGACAGAGAACACTGATCTACTGTGTGACTGTGAACACACTGACCTACTGTGTGAATCTGAAAACACTGAACTACTGTGTGACTGTGAACACACTGATCTATTGTGTGACAGTGAACACACTAACCTTCTGTGTGACAGTTAACATACTGAAATACTATGAGACTGTGAACACACTGCCCTACTGTGTGACTGTCAACATACTGGACTACTGTGTGAAGGTGAACACTCTGAACTACAGTGTGACTGTGAACACACTGACCTACTGTGTGACTGTGAACACAATGACCTACTGTGTGACTCTGAAAACACTGAACTACTGTGTTACTGTTAGCACACTAATTGGCTGAGTGACAGTAAACACACTGACCTGCTGTGTGACAGTGAGCACACTGACCTACGGAGTGAATATGAACACACGGACCTACACAGTGGCTCTGAAAACACTGAACTACTGTGTGACAGTGAACACTCTGACCTACTGTGTGACGGTGATCAGACTGACCTACTGTGTGACTGTGAGCACACTGCCCTACTGTGTGACAGTGAACACACTGATCTACTGTGTGACTGTGAACACACTGACCTATGGTGTGACGGCCAACACACTGACCTGCTGTGTGACTGTGAACACACTGACGTACTGTGTGACTGTCAGTACACTGAACTACTGTGTAACTGTGAAAACACTGACCTACTGTGTGACTGTGATCACACTTACTTACTGTGTGACTGTGAACACACTGAACTACTGCGTGAGGGTGAACACACTGACTTGCTGTGTGACGTGATCACACAGACGTTCTGTGTGACTGTGATCACAGAGTTCTAGTGTGTGACTGTGAACGCACAGAACTACTGTGTGACGATCAACACACTGACCTTCTGTGTAACAGTGAGCACTCTGACCAACTGTGTGACCGTGAACACACAGACCTACTGTGTGACAGTGAACACACTGAACTACTGTGTATCTGTTAACACACTGACCAGCTCTGTGACTGTGAACACAATGACCTACTGTGTGACAGTGAACAAACTGACCTACTGTGACTGTCAACACACTGACCTACTATGTGAAGGTGAACACCCTGAACTACTGTGTGACTGTTAACACACTGCACTACTGTGTGAAGGTGAACACACTGACCTACTTTGTGACTGTGAACACACTGACCTACAGTTTGACTCTGAAAACACTGAACTACTGTGTGACTGTGAACACACTGATCAGCTGTGTGACAGTGAACAGACAGAACTGCTGTGTGACAGTGAGCACACTGAATTACTGTTTGAATGTGAACACACTGACCTACAGAGTGACTGTGTACACAGTGACCTACTGTGTGACAGTGAACACACTGACCTACCGTGTGACTGGGAACACACTGACCTACTGTGTGACAGTGAACACACTGAAATTCTGTGATACTGTGAACACACTGCCACACTGTGTAACTGTCAACACACTGAACTATTGTGTGACAGTGAACACACTGACCTTCTGTGTGACAGTTAACACTCTGAAATACTGTGAGACTGTGAACACACTGCCCTACTGTGTGACTGTCAACACACTGGACTACTGTGTGAAGGTGAACACTCTGAACTACTGTGTGACTGTGAGCACACTGACATACTGTGTGACTGCGAAGACAATGAACTGCTGTGTGACACTGAAAACACTGAACTACTGTTTGACTGTGAACACACTGATCGGCTATGTGACAGTGAACACACTGAACTGCAGTGAGACTGTGAACACACTGACCTGCTGCATGACTGTGATCACACTGCCCTATTGTGTGACTGTGAACACACTGAACTACTGTGTGACTGTGAACACACTGACCTGCTGTGTGACTGTGAACATACTGACCTACTGTGTGAAAGTGAACAAACTGAACTACGGTATGTCTGTGAACACTCAGAATTACTGTGTGACTGTGAGCACATTGAACTACTGTGTGACAGTGAACACTCTGACCTACTGTGTGACTGTGAAAACACTGACCTACTGTGTGACTGTGAACACACTGAAATACTGTGAGACTGTGAATACACTGACCTACTGTGTGATGGTGAGCACAAAGACCTACTGTGTGACAGTAAACACACTGACCTGCTGTGTGACTGTGGACACACTGAACTATGGTGTGACTGTGAACGCACTGATTTGCTGAGTGACGGTAAACACACTGACCTACTGTGTGACTGTGAACACACTGACCTACTGTGTGACTGCGAACACACTGAACTGCTGTGTGACAATGAAAACACTGAACTACTGTTTGACTGTGAACACACTGATCGTCTATGTGACAGTGAACACACTGAACTGCAGTGTGACTGTGAACACACTGACCTACTGCATGACTGTGATCACACTGCCCTATTGTGTGACTGTGAACACACTGAACTACTGTGTGACTGTGAACACACTGACCTGCTGTGTGACTGTGAACATACTGACCTACTGTGTGAAAGTGAACAAACTGAACTACGGTGTGTCTGTGAACACTCAGAATTACCGTGTGACTGTGAGCACATTGAACTACTGTGTGACAGTGAACACTCTGACCTACTGTGTGACTGTGAACACACAGACCTACGGTGTGACAGTGAACACACTGAAATACTGTGAGACTGTGAAAACACTGACCCACTGTGTGAAGGTGAACAAACGGACCTACTGTGTGACTGTGAGCACACTGCCCTACTGTGTGACAGTGAACACACTGACCTACTGTGTGACTGTGAACACACTGACCTATGGTGTGACAGCCAACACACTGACCTGCTGTGTGACTGTGAACACACTGACGTACTGTGTGACTGTCAGTAGACTGAACTACTGTGTAACTGTGAAAACACTGACCTACTGTGTGACTGTGATCACACTTACTTACTGTGTGACTGTGAACACACTGACCTATGGTGTGACGGCCAACACACTGACCTGCTGTGTGACTGTGAACAAACTGACCTACTGTGTGACTGTGAACACACTGACCTACTGTGTGACTGCGAACACACTGAACTGCTGTGTGACACTGAAAACACTGAACTACTGTGCGACTGTGAACACATTGATTGGCTATGTGACAGTGAACACACTGAACTGCAGTGTGACTGTGAACACACTGACCTACTGCATGACTGTGATCACACTACCCTACTGTGTGACTGTGAACACACTTAAATACTGTGAGACTGTGAAAACACTGACCGGCTGTGTGACAGTGAACACAATGACCTACTGTGTGACTGTGAACACACTGAACTGCTGTGTGACGGTGAACAAACTGACCTACTGTGTGACTGTGAACACACTGAACTACTGTGTGACTGTGAACACACTGACCTGCTGTGTGACTGTGAACACTCTGACCTACTGTGTGACTGTGAACACACTGACCTACTGTGTGACTATGAACATACTGACCTACTGTGTGAAAGTGAATAAACTGAACTATGGTGTGTCGGTGAACACTCAGAATTACAGTGTGACTGTGAGCACATTGAACTACTGTGTGACAGTGAACATTCTGACCTACTGTGTGACTGTGAACACACAGACCTACTGTGTGACTGTGAGCATACTGAACTATTGTGTGACTGTGAACACACTGACCTACTGTATGACTGTGATCACACTGAACTACTGTGCAACAGAGAACACTGATCTACTGTGTGACTGTGAACACACTGACCTACTTTGTGACAGTGAACACACGGACCTACTGTGTGACTGTGAGCACACTGCCCAACTGTGTGACAGTGAACAAACAGAACTACTGTGTGACCATGAACACACTGAACTACTGTGTGAAGGTGAAGACCCTGACTTGCTGTGTGACTGTGAACACACTGACCTACAGTGTGACTATGAACACAGAGAATTACTGTGCGACTGTGAGCACACTGAGCTAATGTGTGACTGTGAAAACACTGACCTACTGTGTGACTGTGATCACTCTGACCTACTGTGTGACTGTGAACACAGTGACCTACTGTGTGAAGTTCAACGCACGGACCTACTGTGTGTCTGGGAGCACACAGACCTACTGTGTGACTGTGAACACAGTGACCTACTGTATGACTGTGAACGCACTGACCTGCTGTGTGACTGTGAACGCTCTGACCTGCTGTGTGACTGTGAACACACTAACCTACTGTCTGTTAGTGAACACACTGAACTATGGTGTGACTGTGAACACACAGAATTACTCTGTGACTG
Organism: Mobula birostris; assembly: GCF_030028105.1. Classification (NCBI taxonomy): domain Eukaryota; kingdom Metazoa; phylum Chordata; class Chondrichthyes; order Myliobatiformes; family Myliobatidae; genus Mobula; species Mobula birostris. Next base: position 33,223 of record NW_027276470.1, on the reverse strand, counting down.
TGATCACACAGGCCTACTGTGTGATTGTGAGCACACTGACTTACTGTGTGACGGTGAACACACTGATCTGTTGTGTGACAGTTAACACACTGACCTACTGAGTGACTGTGAAAACACTGACCTACTGTGTGAAGGTGAACACGTTGAATTACAGTGTGACTGTTAACACACTACCCTACTGTGTGACGGTGAACATACTGACAAACTGTGTGACTGTAAACACCCTGAGCTACTGTGTGACTCTGAAAACACAGAGCTACTGTGTGACTGTGACACACTGATCAGCTGTGTGACAGTGAACACACTGACCTACTGTGTGAATGTGAAGACACTGACCTACATTGTTATTATGTACACAGTGACCTACTGTGTGACAGTGAACAGACAGACCTACTGTGTGACTGTGAACACACTGACCTACTGTGTGACAGTGAACAGACAGACCTACTGTGTGACTGTGAGCACACTGACCTACTGTGTGACTGTGATCACACTGACCTACTGTGTGACTGTGAATACACTGACCTACTGTGTGAAGTTGAACAAATGGACCTACTGTGTGTCTAGGAGCACACAGACCTACTGTGTGACTGTGAACACACTGACCTGCTGTGTGACTGTGAAGGCACTGACCTACTGTCTGACAGTGAACACACTGAACTATGGTGTGACTGTGAACACACAGAATTACTCTGTGACTGTGATCACACTGGCCTACTGTGTGACTGTGAACACACTGAACTACTGTGTGACGGTGAACACACTGATCTGTTGTGTGACTGTGATAACACTGGACTACTGTGTGACGGTGAACACACTGACCTACTGTGCGATCGTGAATGCACTGAACTACAGTGTGAAGCTGAAGACACTGACCTGCTGTGTGACTGTGAACACACTGACCTACTGTGTGACTGCGAACACACTGAACTGCTGTGTGACACTGAAAACACTGAACTACTGTGTGACTGTGAACACATTGATTGGCTATGTGACAGTGAACACACTGAACTGCAGTGTGACTGTGAACACACTGACCTACTGTGTGACTGTGATCACACTGACCTACAGTTTGACACTGAAAACACTGAACTACTGTGTGACTGTGAACACACTGATCAGCTGTGTGACAGTGAACACACAGAACTGCTGTGTGACAGTGAGCACACTGACCTACTGTGTGATAATGAACGCACAGACCTACTGTGTGAAAGTGAACACACTGACCTACTGTGTGAATGTGAAAATACTGACCTACAGTGTGACTGTGAACACACTGACCTATGGTGTGACGGCCAACACACTGACCTGCTGTGTGACTGTGAACAAACTGACCTACTGTGTGACTGTGAACACACTGACCTACTGTGTGACTGCGAACACACTGAACTGCTGTGTGACACTGAAAACACTGAACTACTGTGTGACTGTGAACACATTGATTGGCTATGTGACAGTGAACACACTGAACTGCAGTGTGACTGTGAACACACTGACCTACTGCATGACTGTGATCACACTACCCTACTGTGTGACTGTGAACACACTGAACTACTGTGTGAAGGTGAACACATGACTTGCTGTGTGACGGTGATCACACAGACATACTGTGTGACTGTGATCACACAGACCTAGTGTGTGACTGTGAACACACAGAACCACTGTGTGACAGTGAACACACTGAACTACTGTGTGACGGTGAACACACTGACCTACTGTGTGACTGTGAACACTCTGACCTACTGTGTGACCGTGAATACACAGACCTACTGTGTGACAGTGAACACACTTAAATACTGTGAGACTGTGAAAACACTGACCGGCTGGGTGACGGTGAACAAACTGACCTACTGTGTGACTGTGAACACACTGACCTGCTGTGTGACTGTGAACACTCTGACCTACTGTGTGACTGTGAACACACTGACCTACTGTGTGACTGTGAACATACTGACCTACTGTGTGAAAGTGAACAAACTGAACTATGGTGTGTCGGTGAACACTCAGAATTACAGTGTGACTGTGAGCACATTGAACTTCTGTGTGACAGTGAACACTCTGACCTACTGTGTGACTGTGAACACACAGACCTACTGTGTGACTGTGAACACACTGACCTACTGTATGACTGTGATCACACTGAACTACTGTGCGACAGAGAACACTGATCTACTGTGTGACTGTGAACACACTGACCTACTGTGTGACTGTGAACACACTGACCTACTGTGTGACTATGAACATACTGACCTACTGTGTGAAAGTGAATAAACTGAACTATGGTGTGTCGGTGAACACTCAGAATTACAGTGTGACTGTGAGCACATTGAACTACTGTGTGACAGTGAACATTCTGACCTACTGTGTGACTGTGAACACACAGACCTACTGTGTGACTGTGAGCATACTGAACTATTGTGTGACTGTGAACACACTGACCTACTGTATGACTGTGATCACACTGAACTACTGTGCAACAGAGAACACTGATCTACTGTGTGACTGTGAACACACTGACCTACTTTGTGACAGTGAACACACGGACCTACTGTGTGACTGTGAGCACACTGCCCAACTGTGTGACAGTGAACAAACAGAACTACTGTGTGACCATGAACACACTGAACTTCTGTGTGAAGGTGAAGACCCTGACTTGCTGTGTGACTGTGAACACACTGACCTACAGTGTGACTATGAACACAGAGAATTACTGTGCGACTGTGAGCACACTGAGCTAATGTGTGACTGTGAAAACACTGACCTACTGTGTGACTGTGATCACTCTGACCTACTGTGTGACTGTGAACACAGTGACCTACTGTGTGAAGTTGAACGCACGGACCTACTGTGTGTCTGGGAGCACACAGACCTACTGTGTGACTGTGAACACAGTGACCTACTGTATGACTGTGAACGCACTGACCTGCTGTGTGACTGTGAACGCTCTGACCTGCTGTGTGACTGTGAACACACTAACCTACTGTCTGTTAGTGAACACACTGAACTATGGTGTGACTGTGAACACACAGAATTACTCTGTGACTGTGATCACACAGGCCTACTGTGTGATTGTGAGCACACTGACTTACTGTGTGACGGTGAACACACTGATCTGTTGTGTGACAGTTAACACACTGACCTACTGAGTGACTGTGAAAACACTGACCTACTGTGTGAAGGTGAACACGTTGAATTACAGTGTGACTGTTAACACACTACCCTACTGTGTGACGGTGAACATACTGACCTACTGTGTGACTGTAAACACCCTGAGCTACTGTGTGACTCTGAAAACACAGAGCTACTGTGTGACTGTGACACACTGATCAGCTGTGTGACAGTGAACACACTGACCTACTGTGTGAATGTGAAGACACTGACCTACATTGTTATTATGTACACAGTGACCTACTGTGTGACAGTGAACAGACAGACCTACTGTGTGACTGTGAACACACTGACCTACTGTGTGACAGTGAACAGACAGACCTACTGTGTGACTGTGAGCACACTGACCTACTGTGTGACTGTGATCACACTGACCTACTGTGTGACTGTGAATACACTGACCTACTGTGTGAAGTTGAACAAATGGACCTACTGTGTGTCTAGGAGCACACAGACCTACTGTGTGACTGTGAACACACTGACCTGCTGTGTGACTGTGAAGGCACTGACCTACTGTCTGACAGTGAACACACTGAACTATGGTGTGACTGTGAACACACAGAATTACTCTGTGACTGTGATCACACTGGCCTACTGTGTGACTGTGAACACACTGAACTACTGTGTGACGGTGAACACACTGATCTGTTGTGTGACTGTGATAACACTGGACTACTGTGTGACTGTGATCACACTGACCTACTGTGTGACGGTGAACACACTGACCTACTGTGCGATCGTGAATGCACTGAACTACAGTGTGAAGCTGAAGACACTGACCTGCTGTGTGACTGTGAACACACTGACCTACTGTGTGACTGTGATCACACTGACCTACAGTTTGACACTGAAAACACTGAACTACTGTGTGACTGTGAACACACTGATCAGCTGTGTGACAGTGAACACACAGAACTGCTGTGTGACAGTGAGCACACTGACCTACTGTGTGATAATGAACGCACAGACCTACTGTGTGAAAGTGAACACACTGACCTACTGTGTGAATGTGAAAATACTGACCTACAGTGTGACTGTGAACACACTGACCTATGGTGTGACGGCCAACACACTGACCTGCTGTGTGACTGTGAACAAACTGACCTACTGTGTGACTGTGAACACACTGACCTACTGTGTGACTGCGAACACACTGAACTGCTGTGTGACACTGAAAACACTGAACTACTGTGTGACTGTGAACACATTGATTGGCTATGTGACAGTGAACACACTGAACTGCAGTGTGACTATGAACACACTGACCTACTGCATGAGTGTGATCACACTACCCTACTGTGTGACTGTGAACACACTGAACTACTGTGTGAAGGTGAACACATGACTTGCTGTGTGACGGTGATCACACAGACATACTGTGTGACTGTGATCACACAGACCTAGTGTGTGACTGTGAACACACAGAACCACTGTGTGACAGTGAACACACTGAACTACTGTGTGACGGTGAACACACTGACCTACTGTGTGACTGTGAACACTCTGACCTACTGTGTGACCGTGAATACACAGACCTACTGTGTGACAGTGAACACACTTAAATACTGTGAGACTGTGAAAACACTGACCGGCTGGGTGACGGTGAACAAACTGACCTACTGTGTGACTGTGAACACACTGACCTGCTGTGTGACTGTGAACACTCTGACCTACTGTGTGACTGTGAACACACTGACCTACTGTGTGACTGTGAACATACTGACCTACTGTGTGAAAGTGAACAAACTGAACTATGGTGTGTCGGTGAACACTCAGAATTACAGTGTGACTGTGAGCACATTGAACTTCTGTGTGACAGTGAACACTCTGACCTACTGTGTGACTGTGAACACACAGACCTACTGTGTGACTGTGAACACACTGACCTACTGTATGACTGTGATCACACTGAACTACTGTGCAACAGAGAACACTGATCTACTGTGTGACTGTGAACACACTGACCTACTTTGTGACAGTGAACACACGGACCTACTGTGTGACTGTGAGCACACTGCCCTACTGTGTGACAGTGAACAAACAGAACTACTGTGTGACCGTGAACACACTGAACTACTGTGTGAAGGTGAAGACCCTGACTTGCTGTGTGACTGTGAACACACTGACCTACAGTGTGACTGTGAGCATACTGAGCTAATGTGTGTCTGTGAAAACACTGACCTACTGTGTGACTGTGATCACTCTGACCTACTGTGTGACTGTGAACACACTGACCTGCTGTGTGACTGTGAACACACTGAACTACTGTGTGACAGTGAGCACTCTGACCTACTGTGTGAAGGTGAACACACTGAACTAATGTCTGACTGTTATAATACTGCACTACTGTGTGACTGTGAACACTCTGACCTACAATGTGACTGTGAACACACTGACCTACAGTTTGACTCTGAAAACACTGAACTACTGTGTGACTGTGAACACACTGATCAGCTTGTGACAGTGAACACACAGAACTACTGTGTGACAGTGAGCACACTGACCTACTGTGTGACAGTGAAAACACAGACCTACTGTGTGACTGTGATCACAGTGACCAACTGTGATCACAGTGACCAACTGTGTGAAGGTGAACACACTGAAATAATGTGTGACTGTTAACACACTGCCCTACTGTATGACTGTGATCACACTGAACTACTGTGCAACAGAGAACACTGATCTACTGTGTGACTGTGAACACACTGACCTACTTTGTGACAGTGAACACACGGACCTACTGTGTGACTGTGAGCACACTGCCCTACTGTGTGACAGTGAACAAACAGAACTACTGTGTGACCGTGAACACACTGAACTACTGTGTGAAGGTGAAGACCCTGACTTGCTGTGTGACTGTGAACACACTGACCTACAGTGTGACTGTGAGCATACTGAGCTAATGTGTGTCTGTGAAAACACTGACCTACTGTGTGACTGTGATCACTCTGACCTACTGTGTGACTGTGAACACACTGACCTGCTGTGTGACTGTGAACACACTGAACTACTGTGTGACAGTGAGCACTCTGACCTACTGTGTGAAGGTGAACACACTGAACTAATGTCTGACTGTTATAATACTGCACTACTGTGTGACTGTGAACACTCTGACCTACAATGTGACTGTGAACACACTGACCTACAGTTTGACTCTGAAAACACTGAACTACTGTGTGACTGTGAACACACTGATCAGCTTGTGACAGTGAACACACAGAACTACTGTGTGACAGTGAGCACACTGACCTACTGTGTGACAGTGAAAACACAGACCTACTGTGTGACTGTGATCACAGTGACCAACTGTGATCACAGTGACCAACTGTGTGAAGGTGAACACACTGAAATAATGTGTGACTGTTAACACACTGCCCTACTGTGTGATGGTGAACACACTGACCTACTGTGTGACTGTGAACACACTGATCAGCTGTGTGACAGTGAACACACAGAACGGCTGCGTGACTGTTAACACACTGCCCTACTGTGTGACGGTGAATACACTGACCTACTGTGTGACAGTGAGCACACTGACCTACTGTGTGACTGTGAACACTCTGACCTACTGTGTGAGTGTGAACACACTGACCCACTGTGTGAATTTGAACAAACGGACCTTCTGTGTGTCTGGGAGCACACAGACCTACTGTGTGACTGTGAACAGACTGAACTACAGTGTGACTGTGAACACACTGGCGTACTGTGTGACTGTGAACACACTGGTGTACTGTGTGACTGTAAACACCCTGAGCTACTGTGTGACTCTGAAAACACAGAACTACTGTGTGACTGTGACACACTGATCAGCTGTGTGACAGTGAACACAGTGCACTGCTGTGTGTTAGTGAACACACTGACCTACTGTGTGACAGAGAAAACACTGAACTGCTGTGTGACAGTGAGCACACTGACCTACTGCGTCACTGTGAACACACTGAACTACTGTGCGACAGTGAACACTGACCTACTGTGTGACTGTGAACACACTGACCTACTGTGTGACTCTGAAAACACTGAACTACTGTGTGACAGTAAACACACTGACCTGCTGTGCGACAGTGAGCACACTGACCTGCTGTGTGAATGTGAACACACAGACCTACACAGTGACTCTGAAAGCACTGAATTACTGTCTGACAGTGAATACACTGACCTTCTGTGTGACAGTTAACAAACTGAAATACTGTGAGATTGTGAACACACTGCCCTACTGTGTGACTGTCAACACACTGATCTATTGTATGAAGTTGAACACTCTGAACTACTGTGTGACTGTGAACACACTGACCTACTGTGTGACTGTGAACACACTGAACTACTGTGTGACTGTGAACACACTGACCTACTGTGTGACGGTGAACACACTGACCTACTTTGTGCATCTGAACACACGGACCTACAGAGTGACTGTGAACACACTTACCTGCTGTGTGACTGTGAACTCACTGACCTACTTTGTGACAGTGAACACACTGACCTACTGTGATGGTGAACAAACGGACCTAATGTGTGACTGTGAGCACACTGCCCTACTGTGTGACTGTGAACACACGGAAGTAATGTGTAACTGTGAACAGACTGAACTACTGTGTGAAGGTGAAGACTCCGACCTGCTGTGTGACTGTGATCACACTGACCTACTGTGTGACTGTGAACACACTGACCTGCTGTGTAACTGTGAACAGACTGAACTATGGTGTGATTGTGAACACACTGATCTGCTGTGTGACGGTGATTGCACAGAATTACTGTGTGACTGTGAGAAAACTGAACTACTGTGTGACTGTGAAAATACAGACCTACTGTGTGACTGTGAACACACTGACCTACTGTGTGACTGTGAACACACTGACCTACTGTGTGACGGTGACCACAGTGAACTAAGGTGTGACTGTGAATACACAGAATTACTGTGTGACTGTGAGCACACTGAACTACTGTGTGACTGTGAAAACACTGACCTACTGTGTGACTGTGATCACTCTGGCCTACTGTGTGACTGTGAACACACTGACTTACTGTGTGACGGTGAATACACTGATCTGTTGTCTGACAGTGAACACCCTGACCTACTGTGTGACTGTGAACACACTGACCTACTGTGTGACAGTGAAAACACAGACCTACTGTGTGACCGTGATCACACTGACCAACTGTGTGAAGGTGAACACACTGAAATAATGTGTGACTGTTAACACACTGCCCTACTGTGTGATGGTGAACACACTGACCTACTGTGTAACTGTGAACACACTGATCAGCTGTGTGACAGTGAACACACAGAACAGCTGCGTGACTTTTAACACACTGCCCTACTGTGTGACTGTGAACACACTGATCAGCTGTGTGAGAGTGAACACAGTGAACTGCTGTGTGAAAGTGAGCACACTGACCTACTGTGTGAATTTTAAAACACTGACCTACTGTGTGACTGTGAACACACTGAACTACTGTGTGACTGTGAACACACTGACCTCCTGTGTGACTGTGATCACTCTGGCCTTCTGTGTAACTGTAAACACACTGACTTACTGTGTGACAGTGAACACACTGATCTATTGTCTGACAGTGAACACACTGACCTACTGTTTGACTGTGAACACACTGGCCTACTGTGTGACAGTGAAAACACTGAACTACTGTGTGAAGGTGAACACACTGAACTACAGTGTGACTGTTAACACACTGCCCTACTGTGTGACGGTGAACACACTGGCGTACTGTGTGACTGTGAACACACTGGCGTACTGTGTGACTGTAAACACCCTGAGCTACTGTGTGACTCTGAAAACACAGAACTACTGTGTGACTGTGACACAATGATCAGCTGTGTGACAGTGAACACAGTGAACTGCTGTGTGATAGTGAACACACTGACCTACTGTGTGACAGTGAACACACTGAACTGCTGTGTGACAGTGAGCACACTGACCTACTGTGTGAAGGTGAACACGCTGAACTACAGTGTGACTGTTAACACACTGCTCTACTGTGTGACGGTGAACATACTGACCTACTGTGTGACTGTGAACACACTGGCGTACTGTGTGATGGTGAACACACTGACCTACTGTGTGACCGTGAACACACTGATCAGCTGTGTGACAGTGAACACACAGAACGGCTGCGTGACTGTTAACACACTGCCCTACTGTGTGACGGTGAACACACTGACCTACTGTGTGACTGTGAACACACTGACCGACTGTGTGACTGTGAACGCACTGATCAGCTGTGTGAGAGTGAACACAGTGAACTGCTGTGTGAAAGTGAGCACACTGACCTACTGTGTGAATGTTAAAACACTGACCTACTGAGTGACTGTGAACACACTGAACTACTGTGTGACTGTGAACACACTGACCTACTGTGTGAAGGTGAACACGCTGAACTACAGTGTGACTGTTAACACACTGCTCTACTGTGTGACTGTGAACACACTGGCGTACTGTGTGACTGTGAACACACTGGCGTACTGTGTGACTGTAAACACCCTGAGCTACTGTGTGACTCTGAAAACACAGAACTACTGTGTGACTTTGACACAATGATCAGCTGCGTGACAGTGAACACAGTGAACTGCTGTGTGATAGTGAACACACTGACCTACTGTGTGACGGTGAATACACTGACCTACTGTGTGACAGTGAGCACACTGACCTACTGTGTGACTGTGAACACTCTGACCTACTGTGTGAGTGTGAACACACTGACCCACTGTGTGAATTTGAACAAACGGACCTTCTGTGTGTCTGGGAGCACACAGACCTACTGTGTGACTGTGAACAGACTGAACTACAGTGTGACTGTGAACACACTGGCGTACTGTGTGACTGTGAACACACTGGTGTACTGTGTGACTGTAAACACCCTGAGCTACTGTGTGACTCTGAAAACACAGAACTACTGTGTGACTGTGACACACTGATCAGCTGTGTGACAGTGAACACAGTGCACTGCTGTGTGTTAGTGAACACACTGACCTACTGTGTGACAGAGAAAACACTGAACTGCTGTGTGACAGTGAGCACACTGACCTACTGCGTCACTGTGAACACACTGAACTACTGTGCGACAGTGAACACTGACCTACTGTGTGACTGTGAACACACTGACCTACTGTGTGACTCTGAAAACACTGAACTACTGTGTGACAGTAAACACACTGACCTGCTGTGCGACAGTGAGCACACTGACCTGCTGTGTGAATGTGAACACACAGACCTACACAGTGACTCTGAAAGCACTGAATTACTGTCTGACAGTGAATACACTGACCTTCTGTGTGACAGTTAACAAACTGAAATACTGTGAGATTGTGAACACACTGCCCTACTGTGTGACTGTCAACACACTGATCTATTGTATGAAGTTGAACACTCTGAACTACTGTGTGACTGTGAACACACTGACCTACTGTGTGACTGTGAACACACTGAACTACTGTGTGACTGTGAACACACTGACCTACTGTGTGACGGTGAACACACTGACCTACTTTGTGCATCTGAACACACGGACCTACAGAGTGACTGTGAACACACTTACCTGCTGTGTGACTGTGAACTCACTGACCTACTGTGTGACTGTGAACACACTGACCTACTTTGTGACAGTGAACACACGGACCTACTGTGTGACTGTGAGCACACTGCCCTACTGTGTGACAGTGAACAAACAGAACTACTGTGTGACCGTGAACACACTGAACTACTGTGTGAAGGTGAAGACCCTGACTTGCTGTGTGACTGTGAACACACTGACCTACAGTGTGACTGTGAGCATACTGAGCTAATGTGTGTCTGTGAAAACACTGACCTACTGTGTGACTGTGATCACTCTGACCTACTGTGTGACTGTGAACACACTGACCTGCTGTGTGACTGTGAACACACTGAACTACTGTGTGACAGTGAGCACTCTGACCTACTGTGTGAAGGTGAACACACTGAACTAATGTCTGACTGTTATAATACTGCACTACTGTGTGACTGTGAACACTCTGACCTACAATGTGACTGTGAACACACTGACCTACAGTTTGACTCTGAAAACACTGAACTACTGTGTGACTGTGAACACACTGATCAGCTTGTGACAGTGAACACACAGAACTACTGTGTGACAGTGAGCACACTGACCTACTGTGTGACAGTGAAAACACAGACCTACTGTGTGACTGTGATCACAGTGACCAACTGTGATCACAGTGACCAACTGTGTGAAGGTGAACACACTGAAATAATGTGTGACTGTTAACACACTGCCCTACTGTGTGATGGTGAACACACTGACCTACTGTGTGACTGTGAACACACTGATCAGCTGTGTGACAGTGAACACACAGAACGGCTGCGTGACTGTTAACACACTGCCCTACTGTGTGACGGTGAATACACTGACCTACTGTGTGACAGTGAGCACACTGACCTACTGTGTGACTGTGAACACTCTGACCTACTGTGTGAGTGTGAACACACTGACCCACTGTGTGAATTTGAACAAACGGACCTTCTGTGTGTCTGGGAGCACACAGACCTACTGTGTGACTGTGAACAGACTGGTGTACTGTGTGACTGTAAACACCCTGAGCTACTGTGTGACTCTGAAAACACAGAACTACTGTGTGACTGTGACACACTGATCAGCTGTGTGACAGTGAACACAGTGCACTGCTGTGTGTTAGTGAACACACTGACCTACTGTGTGACAGAGAAAACACTGAACTGCTGTGTGACAGTGAGCACACTGACCTACTGCGTCACTGTGAACACACTGAACTACTGTGCGACAGTGAACACTGACCTACTGTGTGACTGTGAACACACTGACCTACTGTGTGACTCTGAAAACACTGAACTACTGTGTGACAGTAAACACACTGACCTGCTGTGCGACAGTGAGCACACTGACCTGCTGTGTGAATGTGAACACACAGACCTACACAGTGACTCTGAAAGCACTGAATTACTGTCTGACAGTGAATACACTGACCTTCTGTGTGACAGTTAACAAACTGAAATACTGTGAGATTGTGAACACACTGCCCTACTGTGTGACTGTCAACACACTGATCTATTGTATGAAGTTGAACACTCTGAACTACTGTGTGACTGTGAACACACTGACCTACTGTGTGACTGTGAACACACTGAACTACTGTGTGACTGTGAACACACTGACCTACTGTGTGACGGTGAACACACTGACCTACTTTGTGCATCTGAACACACGGACCTACAGAGTGACTGTGAACACACTTACCTGCTGTGTGACTGTGAACTCACTGACCTACTTTGTGACAGTGAACACACTGACCTACTGTGATGGTGAACAAACGGACCTAATGTGTGACTGTGAGCACACTGCCCTACTGTGTGACTGTGAACACACGGAAGTAATGTGTAACTGTGAACAGACTGAACTACTGTGTGAAGGTGAAGACTCCGACCTGCTGTGTGACTGTGATCACACTGACCTACTGTGTGACTGTGAACACACTGACCTGCTGTGTAACTGTGAACAGACTGAACTATGGTGTGATTGTGAACACACTGATCTGCTGTGTGACGGTGATTGCACAGAATTACTGTGTGACTGTGAGAAAACTGAACTACTGTGTGACTGTGAAAATACAGACCTACTGTGTGACTGTGAACACACTGACCTACTGTGTGACTGTGAACACACTGACCTACTGTGTGACGGTGACCACAGTGAACTAAGGTGTGACTGTGAATACACAGAATTACTGTGTGACTGTGAGCACACTGAACTACTGTGTGACTGTGAAAACACTGACCTACTGTGTGACTGTGATCACTCTGGCCTACTGTGTGACTGTGAACACACTGACTTACTGTGTGACGGTGAATACACTGATCTGTTGTCTGACAGTGAACACCCTGACCTACTGTGTGACTGTGAACACACTGACCTACTGTGTGACAGTGAAAACACAGACCTACTGTGTGACCGTGATCACACTGACCAACTGTGTGAAGGTGAACACACTGAAATAATGTGTGACTGTTAACACACTGCCCTACTGTGTGATGGTGAACACACTGACCTACTGTGTAACTGTGAACACACTGATCAGCTGTGTGACAGTGAACACACAGAACAGCTGCGTGACTTTTAACACACTGCCCTACTGTGTGACTGTGAACACACTGATCAGCTGTGTGAGAGTGAACACAGTGAACTGCTGTGTGAAAGTGAGCACACTGACCTACTGTGTGAATTTTAAAACACTGACCTACTGTGTGACTGTGAACACACTGAACTACTGTGTGACTGTGAACACACTGACCTCCTGTGTGACTGTGATCACTCTGGCCTTCTGTGTAACTGTAAACACACTGACTTACTGTGTGACAGTGAACACACTGATCTATTGTCTGACAGTGAACACACTGACCTACTGTTTGACTGTGAACACACTGGCCTACTGTGTGACAGTGAAAACACTGAACTACTGTGTGAAGGTGAACACACTGAACTACAGTGTGACTGTTAACACACTGCCCTACTGTGTGACGGTGAACACACTGGCGTACTGTGTGACTGTGAACACACTGGCGTACTGTGTGACTGTAAACACCCTGAGCTACTGTGTGACTCTGAAAACACAGAACTACTGTGTGACTGTGACACAATGATCAGCTGTGTGACAGTGAACACAGTGAACTGCTGTGTGATAGTGAACACACTGACCTACTGTGTGACAGTGAACACACTGAACTGCTGTGTGACAGTGAGCACACTGACCTACTGTGTGAAGGTGAACACGCTGAACTACAGTGTGACTGTTAACACACTGCTCTACTGTGTGACGGTGAACATACTGACCTACTGTGTGACTGTGAACACACTGGCGTACTGTGTGATGGTGAACACACTGACCTACTGTGTGACTGTGAACACACTGATCAGCTGTGTGACAGTGAACACACAGAACGGCTGCGTGACTGTTAACACACTGCCCTACTGTGTGACGGTGAACACACTGACCTACTGTGTGACTGTGAACACACTGACCGACTGTGTGACTGTGAACGCACTGATCAGCTGTGTGAGAGTGAACACAGTGAACTGCTGTGTGAAAGTGAGCACACTGACCTACTGTGTGAATGTTAAAACACTGACCTACTGAGTGACTGTGAACACACTGAACTACTGTGTGACTGTGAACACACTGACCTACTGTGTGAAGGTGAACACGCTGAACTACAGTGTGACTGTTAACACACTGCTCTACTGTGTGACTGTGAACACACTGGCGTACTGTGTGACTGTGAACACACTGGCGTACTGTGTGACTGTAAACACCCTGAGCTACTGTGTGACTCTGAAAACACAGAACTACTGTGTGACTTTGACACAATGATCAGCTGCGTGACAGTGAACACAGTGAACTGCTGTGTGATAGTGAACACACTGACCTACTGTGTGACGGTGAATACACTGACCTACTGTGTGACAGTGAGCACACTGACCTACTGTGTGACTGTGAACACTCTGACCTACTGTGTGAGTGTGAACACACTGACCCACTGTGTGAATTTGAACAAACGGACCTTCTGTGTGTCTGGGAGCACACAGACCTACTGTGTGACTGTGAACAGACTGAACTACAGTGTGACTGTGAACACACTGGCGTACTGTGTGACTGTGAACACACTGGTGTACTGTGTGACTGTAAACACCCTGAGCTACTGTGTGACTCTGAAAACACAGAACTACTGTGTGACTGTGACACACTGATCAGCTGTGTGACAGTGAACACAGTGCACTGCTGTGTGTTAGTGAACACACTGACCTACTGTGTGACAGAGAAAACACTGAACTGCTGTGTGACAGTGAGCACACTGACCTACTGCGTCACTGTGAACACACTGAACTACTGTGCGACAGTGAACACTGACCTACTGTGTGACTGTGAACACACTGACCTACTGTGTGACTCTGAAAACACTGAACTACTGTGTGACAGTAAACACACTGACCTGCTGTGCGACAGTGAGCACACTGACCTGCTGTGTGAATGTGAACACACAGACCTACACAGTGACTCTGAAAGCACTGAATTACTGTCTGACAGTGAATACACTGACCTTCTGTGTGACAGTTAACAAACTGAAATACTGTGAGATTGTGAACACACTGCCCTACTGTGTGACTGTCAACACACTGATCTATTGTATGAAGTTGAACACTCTGAACTACTGTGTGACTGTGAACACACTGACCTACTGTGTGACTGTGAACACACTGAACTACTGTGTGACTGTGAACACACTGACCTACTGTGTGACGGTGAACACACTGACCTACTTTGTGCATCTGAACACACGGACCTACAGAGTGACTGTGAACACACTTACCTGCTGTGTGACTGTGAACTCACTGACCTACTTTGTGACAGTGAACACACTGACCTACTGTGATGGTGAACAAACGGACCTAATGTGTGACTGTGAGCACACTGCCCTACTGTGTGACTGTGAACACACGGAAGTAATGTGTAACTGTGAACAGACTGAACTACTGTGTGAAGGTGAAGACTCCGACCTGCTGTGTGACTGTGATCACACTGACCTACTGTGTGACTGTGAACACACTGACCTGCTGTGTAACTGTGAACAGACTGAACTATGGTGTGATTGTGAACACACTGATCTGCTGTGTGACGGTGATTGCACAGAATTACTGTGTGACTGTGAGAAAACTGAACTACTGTGTGACTGTGAAAATACAGACCTACTGTGTGACTGTGAACACACTGACCTACTGTGTGACTGTGAACACACTGACCTACTGTGTGACGGTGACCACAGTGAACTAAGGTGTGACTGTGAATACACAGAATTACTGTGTGACTGTGAGCACACTGAACTACTTTGTGACTGTGAACACACTGACCTACAGTTTGACTCTGAAAACACTGAACTACTGTGTGACTGTGAACACACTGATCAGCTGTGACAGTGAACAGACAGAACTGCTGTGTGACAGTGAGTACACTGACCTACTGTTTGAATGTGAACACACTGACCTACAGAGTGACTGTGTACACAGTGACCTACTGTGTGACAGTGAACACACTGACCTACCGTGTGACTGTGAACACACTGACCTACTGTGTGACAGTGAACACACTGAAATTCTGTGATACTGTGAACACACTGACCTACTGTGTGAAGGTGAACAAACAGACCAACTGTGTGACTGTGAGCACACTGCCCTACTGTGTGACAGTGAACAAACGGAACTACTGTGTGACCGTGAACACACTTAACTACTGTGTGAAGGTGAAGACCCTGACTTGCTGTGTGACTGTGATCACACTGACCTACTGTGTGACCGTGAACACACTTAACTACTGTGTGAAGGTGAAGACCCTGACTTGCTGTGTGACTGTGATCACACTGAACTACTGTTTGACTGTGAACACACTGATCGGCTATGTGACAGTGAACACACTGAACTGCAGTGTGACTGTGAACACACTGACCTACTGCATGACTGTGATCACACTGACCTACTGTGTGACTGTGATCACATTGAACTACTGTGTGACAGTGAACACTCTGACCTACTGTGTGACTGTGAAAACACTGAACTACTGTGTGACTGTGAACACACTGAAATACTGTGAGACTGTGAATACATTGACCTACTGTGTCATGGTGAGCACAAAGACCTACTGTGTGACTGTGAACACACTGATCAGCTGTGTGACAGTGAACACACAGAACGGCTGTGTGACAGTGAACACACTGACCTACTGTGTGAATGTGAAGACACTGACGTAGATTGTGACTGTGTACACAGTGATCTACTGTGTGACAGTGAACAGCGGGCCTACTGTGTGACAGTGAACACACTGACCTGCTGTGTGACTGTGAACACACTGACCTACTGTGTGACAGTGAACACACCGAACTATGGTGTGACTGTGAACACACAGAATTACAGTGCGACTGTGAGCAAACTGAACTACTGTGTGACAGTGAACACACTGACCTACCGTGTGACTGTGAACACACTGACCTACTGTGTGACAGTGAACACACTGAAATTCTGTGATACTGTGAACACACTGACCTACTGTGTGAAGGTGAACAAACAGACCAACTGTGTGACTGTGAGCACACTGCCCTACTGTGTGACAGTGAACAAACGGAACTACTGTGTGACCGTGAACACACTTAACTACTGTGTGAAGGTGAAGACCCTGACTTGCTGTGTGACTGTGATCACACTGACCTACTGTGTGACCGTGAACACACTTAACTACTGTGTGAAGGTGAAGACCCTGACTTGCTGTGTGACTGTGATCACACTGAACTACTGTTTGACTGTGAACACACTGATCGGCTATGTGACAGTGAACACACTGAACTGCAGTGTGACTGTGAACACACTGACCTACTGCATGACTGTGATCACACTGACCTACTGTGTGACTGTGATCACATTGAACTACTGTGTGACAGTGAACACTCTGACCTACTGTGTGACTGTGAAAACACTGAACTACTGTGTGACTGTGAACACACTGAAATACTGTGAGACTGTGAATACATTGACCTACTGTGTCATGGTGAGCACAAAGACCTACTGTGTGACTGTGAACACACTGATCAGCTGTGTGACAGTGAACACACAGAACGGCTGTGTGACAGTGAACACACTGACCTACTGTGTGAATGTGAAGACACTGATCTATTGTGTGACAGTGAACACACTGACCTTCTGTGTGACAGTTAACACACTGAAATACTGTGAGACTGTGAACACACTTCCCTACTGTGTGACTGTCAACACACTGAACTACTGTGTGAAAGTGAACGCTCTGAACCACTGTGTGACTGTGAACTCACTGACCTACTGTGTGACTGTGAACACACTGACCTACTGTGTGACTCTGAAAACACTCACCTACTGTGTGACAGTGAACACACCGAACTATGGTGTGACTGTGAACACACAGAATTACAGTGCGACTGTGAGCAAACTGAACTACTGTGTGACTGTGAACACACTGATCGGCTGAGTGACAGTAAACACACTGACCTACTGTGTGGCTGTGAACACACTGACCTACTGTGTGACTCTGAAAACACTGAACTACTGTGTGACAGTAAACACACAGAACTGCTGTGTGACAGTGAGCACACTGACCTACTGTGTGAATGTGAACACACTGAAATACTGTGAGACTGTGAACACACTGCCATACTGTGTGACTCTCAACACACTGAACTACTGTGTGAAGGTGAACACACTGACCTACTGTGTGACTGTGAGCACACTGACCTACTGTGTGACTGTCAACACACTGGACTACTGTGTGAAGGTGAATACTCTGAACTACTGTGTGACTGTGAGCACACTGACATACTGTCTGACTGCGAACACACTGAACTGCAGTGTGACTGTGAACACACTGACCTACTGCATGACTGTGATCACACTGCCCTATTGTGTGACTGTGAACACACTGAACTACTGTGTGACTGTGAACACACTGACCTGCTGTGTGACTGTGAACACACTGACCTACTGTGTGAAAGTGAACAAACTGAACTACGGTGTGTCTGTGAACACTTAGAATTACTGTGTGACAGTGAGCACATTGAACTACTGTGTGACAGTGAACACTCTGACCTACTGTGTGACTGTGAAAACACTGACCTACTGTGTGACAGTGAACACACCGAACTATGATGTGACTGTGAACACACAGAATTACAGTGCGACTGTGAGCAAACTGAACTACCGTGTGACTGTGAAAACACTGAACTACTGTGTGACTGTGAACACACTGATCGGCTGAGTGACAGTAAACACACTGACCTACTGCGTGGCTGTGAACACACTGACCTACTGTGTGACTCTGAAAACACTGAACTACTGTGTGACAGTAAACACACAGAACTGCTGTGTGACAGTGAGCACACTGACCTACTGTGTGAATGTGAACACACTGAAATACTGTGAGACTGTGAACACACTGCCATACTGTGTGACTCTCAACACACTGAACTACTGTGTGAAGGTGAACACACTGACCTACTGTGTGACTGTGAGCACACTGAACTATTGTGTGACTGTGAACACACTGACCTACTGTCTGACTGTGATCACACTGAACTACTGTGCGACAGAGAACACTGATCTACTGTGTGACTGTGAACACACTGACCTACTGTGTGAATCTGAAAACACTGAACTACTGTGTGACTGTGAACACACTGGTCTATTGTGTGACAGTGAACACACTAACCTTCTGTGTGACAGTTAACACACTGAAATACTGTGAGACTGTGAACACACTGCCCTACTGTGTGACTGTCAACACACTGGACTACTGTGTGAAGGTGAACACTCTGAACTACTGTGTGACTGCGAACACACTGAACTGCTGTGTGACACTGAAAACACTGAACTACTGTTTGACTGTGAACACACTGATCGGCTATGTGACAGTGAACACACTGAACTGCAGTGTGACTGTGAACACACTGACCTACTGTGTGACTGTGATAACAATGACCTACTGTGTGACTGTGAACACACTGAACTACTGTGTGACTGTGAACACACTGACCTGCTGTGTGACTGTGAACATACTGACCTACTGTGTGAAAGTGAACAAACTGAACTACAGTGTGTCTGTGAACACTTAGAATTACTATGTGACTGTGAGCACATTGAACTACTGTGTGACAGTGAACACTCTGACCTACTGTGTGACTGTGAAAACACTGACCTACTGTGTGACTGTGAACACACTGAAATACTGTGAGACTGTGAATACACTGACCTACTGTGTGATGGTGAGCACAAAGACCTACTGTGTAACTGTGAACACACTGAACTACTGTGTGAAAGTGAACGCTCTGAACTACTGTGTGACTGTGAACACACTGACCTACTGTGTGACTGTGAACACACTGACCTACTGTGTGACTCTGAAAACACTGACCTCCTGTGTGACTGTAAACACACTGATCGGCTGAGTGACAGTAAACACACTGACCTACTGTGTGGCTGTGAACACACTGACCTACTGTGTGACTCTGAAAACACTGAACTACTGTGTGACAGTAAACACACAGAACTGCTGTGTGACAGTGAGCACACTGACCTACTGTGTGAATGTGAACACACTGAAATACTGTGAGACTGTGAACACACTGCCATACTGTGTGACTCTCAACACACTGAACTACTGTGTGAAGGTGAACACACTGACCTACTGTGTGACTGTGAGCACACTGAACTATTGTGTGACTGTGAACACACTGACCTACTGTGTGACTGTGATCACACTGAACTACTGTGCGACAGAGAACACTGATCTACTGTGTGACTGTGAACACACTGACCTACTGTGTGAATCTGAAAACACTGAACTACTGTGTGACTGTGAACACACTGATCTATTGTGTGACAGTGAACACACTAACCTTCTGTGTGACAGTTAACATACTGAAATACTATGAGACTGTGAACACACTGCCCTACTGTGTGACTGTCAACATACTGGACTACTGTGTGAAGGTGAACACTCTGAACTACAGTGTGACTGTGAACACACTGACCTACTGTGTGACTGTGAACACAATGACCTACTGTGTGACTCTGAAAACACTGAACTACTGTGTTACTGTTAGCACACTAATTGGCTGAGTGACAGTAAACACACTGACCTGCTGTGTGACAGTGAGCACACTGACCTACGGAGTGAATATGAACACACGGACCTACACAGTGGCTCTGAAAACACTGAACTACTGTGTGACAGTGAACACTCTGACCTACTGTGTGACGGTGATCAGACTGACCTACTGTGTGACTGTGAGCACACTGCCCTACTGTGTGACAGTGAACACACTGATCTACTGTGTGACTGTGAACACACTGACCTATGGTGTGACGGCCAACACACTGACCTGCTGTGTGACTGTGAACACACTGACGTACTGTGTGACTGTCAGTACACTGAACTACTGTGTAACTGTGAAAACACTGACCTACTGTGTGACTGTGATCACACTTACTTACTGTGTGACTGTGAACACACTGAACTACTGCGTGAGGGTGAACACACTGACTTGCTGTGTGACGTGATCACACAGACGTTCTGTGTGACTGTGATCACAGAGTTCTAGTGTGTGACTGTGAACGCACAGAACTACTGTGTGACGATCAACACACTGACCTTCTGTGTAACAGTGAGCACTCTGACCAACTGTGTGACCGTGAACACACAGACCTACTGTGTGACAGTGAACACACTGAACTACTGTGTATCTGTTAACACACTGACCAGCTCTGTGACTGTGAACACAATGACCTACTGTGTGACAGTGAACAAACTGACCTACTGTGACTGTCAACACACTGACCTACTATGTGAAGGTGAACACCCTGAACTACTGTGTGACTGTTAACACACTGCACTACTGTGTGAAGGTGAACACACTGACCTACTTTGTGACTGTGAACACACTGACCTACAGTTTGACTCTGAAAACACTGAACTACTGTGTGACTGTGAACACACTGATCAGCTGTGTGACAGTGAACAGACAGAACTGCTGTGTGACAGTGAGCACACTGAATTACTGTTTGAATGTGAACACACTGACCTACAGAGTGACTGTGTACACAGTGACCTACTGTGTGACAGTGAACACACTGACCTACCGTGTGACTGGGAACACACTGACCTACTGTGTGACAGTGAACACACTGAAATTCTGTGATACTGTGAACACACTGCCACACTGTGTAACTGTCAACACACTGAACTATTGTGTGACAGTGAACACACTGACCTTCTGTGTGACAGTTAACACTCTGAAATACTGTGAGACTGTGAACACACTGCCCTACTGTGTGACTGTCAACACACTGGACTACTGTGTGAAGGTGAACACTCTGAACTACTGTGTGACTGTGAGCACACTGACATACTGTGTGACTGCGAAGACAATGAACTGCTGTGTGACACTGAAAACACTGAACTACTGTTTGACTGTGAACACACTGATCGGCTATGTGACAGTGAACACACTGAACTGCAGTGAGACTGTGAACACACTGACCTGCTGCATGACTGTGATCACACTGCCCTATTGTGTGACTGTGAACACACTGAACTACTGTGTGACTGTGAACACACTGACCTGCTGTGTGACTGTGAACATACTGACCTACTGTGTGAAAGTGAACAAACTGAACTACGGTATGTCTGTGAACACTCAGAATTACTGTGTGACTGTGAGCACATTGAACTACTGTGTGACAGTGAACACTCTGACCTACTGTGTGACTGTGAAAACACTGACCTACTGTGTGACTGTGAACACACTGAAATACTGTGAGACTGTGAATACACTGACCTACTGTGTGATGGTGAGCACAAAGACCTACTGTGTGACAGTAAACACACTGACCTGCTGTGTGACTGTGGACACACTGAACTATGGTGTGACTGTGAACGCACTGATTTGCTGAGTGACGGTAAACACACTGACCTACTGTGTGACTGTGAACACACTGACCTACTGTGTGACTGCGAACACACTGAACTGCTGTGTGACAATGAAAACACTGAACTACTGTTTGACTGTGAACACACTGATCGTCTATGTGACAGTGAACACACTGAACTGCAGTGTGACTGTGAACACACTGACCTACTGCATGACTGTGATCACACTGCCCTATTGTGTGACTGTGAACACACTGAACTACTGTGTGACTGTGAACACACTGACCTGCTGTGTGACTGTGAACATACTGACCTACTGTGTGAAAGTGAACAAACTGAACTACGGTGTGTCTGTGAACACTCAGAATTACCGTGTGACTGTGAGCACATTGAACTACTGTGTGACAGTGAACACTCTGACCTACTGTGTGACTGTGAACACACAGACCTACGGTGTGACAGTGAACACACTGAAATACTGTGAGACTGTGAAAACACTGACCCACTGTGTGAAGGTGAACAAACGGACCTACTGTGTGACTGTGAGCACACTGCCCTACTGTGTGACAGTGAACACACTGACCTACTGTGTGACTGTGAACACACTGACCTATGGTGTGACAGCCAACACACTGACCTGCTGTGTGACTGTGAACACACTGACGTACTGTGTGACTGTCAGTAGACTGAACTACTGTGTAACTGTGAAAACACTGACCTACTGTGTGACTGTGATCACACTTACTTACTGTGTGACTGTGAACACACTGACCTATGGTGTGACGGCCAACACACTGACCTGCTGTGTGACTGTGAACAAACTGACCTACTGTGTGACTGTGAACACACTGACCTACTGTGTGACTGCGAACACACTGAACTGCTGTGTGACACTGAAAACACTGAACTACTGTGCGACTGTGAACACATTGATTGGCTATGTGACAGTGAACACACTGAACTGCAGTGTGACTGTGAACACACTGACCTACTGCATGACTGTGATCACACTACCCTACTGTGTGACTGTGAACACACTTAAATACTGTGAGACTGTGAAAACACTGACCGGCTGTGTGACAGTGAACACAATGACCTACTGTGTGACTGTGAACACACTGAACTGCTGTGTGACGGTGAACAAACTGACCTACTGTGTGACTGTGAACACACTGAACTACTGTGTGACTGTGAACACACTGACCTGCTGTGTGACTGTGAACACTCTGACCTACTGTGTGACTGTGAACACACTGACCTACTGTGTGACTATGAACATACTGACCTACTGTGTGAAAGTGAATAAACTGAACTATGGTGTGTCGGTGAACACTCAGAATTACAGTGTGACTGTGAGCACATTGAACTACTGTGTGACAGTGAACATTCTGACCTACTGTGTGACTGTGAACACACAGACCTACTGTGTGACTGTGAGCATACTGAACTATTGTGTGACTGTGAACACACTGACCTACTGTATGACTGTGATCACACTGAACTACTGTGCAACAGAGAACACTGATCTACTGTGTGACTGTGAACACACTGACCTACTTTGTGACAGTGAACACACGGACCTACTGTGTGACTGTGAGCACACTGCCCAACTGTGTGACAGTGAACAAACAGAACTACTGTGTGACCATGAACACACTGAACTACTGTGTGAAGGTGAAGACCCTGACTTGCTGTGTGACTGTGAACACACTGACCTACAGTGTGACTATGAACACAGAGAATTACTGTGCGACTGTGAGCACACTGAGCTAATGTGTGACTGTGAAAACACTGACCTACTGTGTGACTGTGATCACTCTGACCTACTGTGTGACTGTGAACACAGTGACCTACTGTGTGAAGTTCAACGCACGGACCTACTGTGTGTCTGGGAGCACACAGACCTACTGTGTGACTGTGAACACAGTGACCTACTGTATGACTGTGAACGCACTGACCTGCTGTGTGACTGTGAACGCTCTGACCTGCTGTGTGACTGTGAACACACTAACCTACTGTCTGTTAGTGAACACACTGAACTATGGTGTGACTGTGAACACACAGAATTACTCTGTGACTGTGATCACACAGGCCTACTGTGTGATTGTGAGCACACTGACTTACTGTGTGACGGTGAACACACTGATCTGTTGTGTGACAGTTAACACACTGACCTACTGAGTGACTGTGAAAACACTGACCTACTGTGTGAAGGTGAACACGTTGAATTACAGTGTGACTGTTAACACACTACCCTACTGTGTGACGGTGAACATACTGACAAACTGTGTGACTGTAAACACCCTGAGCTACTGTGTGACTCTGAAAACACAGAGCTACTGTGTGACTGTGACACACTGATCAGCTGTGTGACAGTGAACACACTGACCTACTGTGTGAATGTGAAGACACTGACCTACATTGTTATTATGTACACAGTGACCTACTGTGTGACAGTGAACAGACAGACCTACTGTGTGACTGTGAACACACTGACCTACTGTGTGACAGTGAACAGACAGACCTACTGTGTGACTGTGAGCACACTGACCTACTGTGTGACTGTGATCACACTGACCTACTGTGTGACTGTGAATACACTGACCTACTGTGTGAAGTTGAACAAATGGACCTACTGTGTGTCTAGGAGCACACAGACCTACTGTGTGACTGTGAACACACTGACCTGCTGTGTGACTGTGAAGGCACTGACCTACTGTCTGACAGTGAACACACTGAACTATGGTGTGACTGTGAACACACAGAATTACTCTGTGACTGTGATCACACTGGCCTACTGTGTGACTGTGAACACACTGAACTACTGTGTGACGGTGAACACACTGATCTGTTGTGTGACTGTGATAACACTGGACTACTGTGTGACGGTGAACACACTGACCTACTGTGCGATCGTGAATGCACTGAACTACAGTGTGAAGCTGAAGACACTGACCTGCTGTGTGACTGTGAACACACTGACCTACTGTGTGACTGCGAACACACTGAACTGCTGTGTGACACTGAAAACACTGAACTACTGTGTGACTGTGAACACATTGATTGGCTATGTGACAGTGAACACACTGAACTGCAGTGTGACTGTGAACACACTGACCTACTGTGTGACTGTGATCACACTGACCTACAGTTTGACACTGAAAACACTGAACTACTGTGTGACTGTGAACACACTGATCAGCTGTGTGACAGTGAACACACAGAACTGCTGTGTGACAGTGAGCACACTGACCTACTGTGTGATAATGAACGCACAGACCTACTGTGTGAAAGTGAACACACTGACCTACTGTGTGAATGTGAAAATACTGACCTACAGTGTGACTGTGAACACACTGACCTATGGTGTGACGGCCAACACACTGACCTGCTGTGTGACTGTGAACAAACTGACCTACTGTGTGACTGTGAACACACTGACCTACTGTGTGACTGCGAACACACTGAACTGCTGTGTGACACTGAAAACACTGAACTACTGTGTGACTGTGAACACATTGATTGGCTATGTGACAGTGAACACACTGAACTGCAGTGTGACTGTGAACACACTGACCTACTGCATGACTGTGATCACACTACCCTACTGTGTGACTGTGAACACACTGAACTACTGTGTGAAGGTGAACACATGACTTGCTGTGTGACGGTGATCACACAGACATACTGTGTGACTGTGATCACACAGACCTAGTGTGTGACTGTGAACACACAGAACCACTGTGTGACAGTGAACACACTGAACTACTGTGTGACGGTGAACACACTGACCTACTGTGTGACTGTGAACACTCTGACCTACTGTGTGACCGTGAATACACAGACCTACTGTGTGACAGTGAACACACTTAAATACTGTGAGACTGTGAAAACACTGACCGGCTGGGTGACGGTGAACAAACTGACCTACTGTGTGACTGTGAACACACTGACCTGCTGTGTGACTGTGAACACTCTGACCTACTGTGTGACTGTGAACACACTGACCTACTGTGTGACTGTGAACATACTGACCTACTGTGTGAAAGTGAACAAACTGAACTATGGTGTGTCGGTGAACACTCAGAATTACAGTGTGACTGTGAGCACATTGAACTTCTGTGTGACAGTGAACACTCTGACCTACTGTGTGACTGTGAACACACAGACCTACTGTGTGACTGTGAACACACTGACCTACTGTATGACTGTGATCACACTGAACTACTGTGCGACAGAGAACACTGATCTACTGTGTGACTGTGAACACACTGACCTACTGTGTGACTGTGAACACACTGACCTACTGTGTGACTATGAACATACTGACCTACTGTGTGAAAGTGAATAAACTGAACTATGGTGTGTCGGTGAACACTCAGAATTACAGTGTGACTGTGAGCACATTGAACTACTGTGTGACAGTGAACATTCTGACCTACTGTGTGACTGTGAACACACAGACCTACTGTGTGACTGTGAGCATACTGAACTATTGTGTGACTGTGAACACACTGACCTACTGTATGACTGTGATCACACTGAACTACTGTGCAACAGAGAACACTGATCTACTGTGTGACTGTGAACACACTGACCTACTTTGTGACAGTGAACACACGGACCTACTGTGTGACTGTGAGCACACTGCCCAACTGTGTGACAGTGAACAAACAGAACTACTGTGTGACCATGAACACACTGAACTTCTGTGTGAAGGTGAAGACCCTGACTTGCTGTGTGACTGTGAACACACTGACCTACAGTGTGACTATGAACACAGAGAATTACTGTGCGACTGTGAGCACACTGAGCTAATGTGTGACTGTGAAAACACTGACCTACTGTGTGACTGTGATCACTCTGACCTACTGTGTGACTGTGAACACAGTGACCTACTGTGTGAAGTTGAACGCACGGACCTACTGTGTGTCTGGGAGCACACAGACCTACTGTGTGACTGTGAACACAGTGACCTACTGTATGACTGTGAACGCACTGACCTGCTGTGTGACTGTGAACGCTCTGACCTGCTGTGTGACTGTGAACACACTAACCTACTGTCTGTTAGTGAACACACTGAACTATGGTGTGACTGTGAACACACAGAATTACTCTGTGACTGTGATCACACAGGCCTACTGTGTGATTGTGAGCACACTGACTTACTGTGTGACGGTGAACACACTGATCTGTTGTGTGACAGTTAACACACTGACCTACTGAGTGACTGTGAAAACACTGACCTACTGTGTGAAGGTGAACACGTTGAATTACAGTGTGACTGTTAACACACTACCCTACTGTGTGACGGTGAACATACTGACCTACTGTGTGACTGTAAACACCCTGAGCTACTGTGTGACTCTGAAAACACAGAGCTACTGTGTGACTGTGACACACTGATCAGCTGTGTGACAGTGAACACACTGACCTACTGTGTGAATGTGAAGACACTGACCTACATTGTTATTATGTACACAGTGACCTACTGTGTGACAGTGAACAGACAGACCTACTGTGTGACTGTGAACACACTGACCTACTGTGTGACAGTGAACAGACAGACCTACTGTGTGACTGTGAGCACACTGACCTACTGTGTGACTGTGATCACACTGACCTACTGTGTGACTGTGAATACACTGACCTACTGTGTGAAGTTGAACAAATGGACCTACTGTGTGTCTAGGAGCACACAGACCTACTGTGTGACTGTGAACACACTGACCTGCTGTGTGACTGTGAAGGCACTGACCTACTGTCTGACAGTGAACACACTGAACTATGGTGTGACTGTGAACACACAGAATTACTCTGTGACTGTGATCACACTGGCCTACTGTGTGACTGTGAACACACTGAACTACTGTGTGACGGTGAACACACTGATCTGTTGTGTGACTGTGATAACACTGGACTACTGTGTGACTGTGATCACACTGACCTACTGTGTGACGGTGAACACACTGACCTACTGTGCGATCGTGAATGCACTGAACTACAGTGTGAAGCTGAAGACACTGACCTGCTGTGTGACTGTGAACACACTGACCTACTGTGTGACTGTGATCACACTGACCTACAGTTTGACACTGAAAACACTGAACTACTGTGTGACTGTGAACACACTGATCAGCTGTGTGACAGTGAACACACAGAACTGCTGTGTGACAGTGAGCACACTGACCTACTGTGTGATAATGAACGCACAGACCTACTGTGTGAAAGTGAACACACTGACCTACTGTGTGAATGTGAAAATACTGACCTACAGTGTGACTGTGAACACACTGACCTATGGTGTGACGGCCAACACACTGACCTGCTGTGTGACTGTGAACAAACTGACCTACTGTGTGACTGTGAACACACTGACCTACTGTGTGACTGCGAACACACTGAACTGCTGTGTGACACTGAAAACACTGAACTACTGTGTGACTGTGAACACATTGATTGGCTATGTGACAGTGAACACACTGAACTGCAGTGTGACTATGAACACACTGACCTACTGCATGAGTGTGATCACACTACCCTACTGTGTGACTGTGAACACACTGAACTACTGTGTGAAGGTGAACACATGACTTGCTGTGTGACGGTGATCACACAGACATACTGTGTGACTGTGATCACACAGACCTAGTGTGTGACTGTGAACACACAGAACCACTGTGTGACAGTGAACACACTGAACTACTGTGTGACGGTGAACACACTGACCTACTGTGTGACTGTGAACACTCTGACCTACTGTGTGACCGTGAATACACAGACCTACTGTGTGACAGTGAACACACTTAAATACTGTGAGACTGTGAAAACACTGACCGGCTGGGTGACGGTGAACAAACTGACCTACTGTGTGACTGTGAACACACTGACCTGCTGTGTGACTGTGAACACTCTGACCTACTG
The DNA here is from genome assembly GCF_030028105.1 of Mobula birostris. Taxonomy (NCBI): domain Eukaryota; kingdom Metazoa; phylum Chordata; class Chondrichthyes; order Myliobatiformes; family Myliobatidae; genus Mobula; species Mobula birostris. The sequence continues at coordinate 3,612 of NW_027276470.1, read as the reverse complement.
TGTGACTGTGAACACACTGACCTACTGTGTGACTGTGAACATACTGACCTACTGTGTGAAAGTGAACAAACTGAACTATGGTGTGTCGGTGAACACTCAGAATTACAGTGTGACTGTGAGCACATTGAACTTCTGTGTGACAGTGAACACTCTGACCTACTGTGTGACTGTGAACACACAGACCTACTGTGTGACTGTGAACACACTGACCTACTGTATGACTGTGATCACACTGAACTACTGTGCAACAGAGAACACTGATCTACTGTGTGACTGTGAACACACTGACCTACTTTGTGACAGTGAACACACGGACCTACTGTGTGACTGTGAGCACACTGCCCTACTGTGTGACAGTGAACAAACAGAACTACTGTGTGACCGTGAACACACTGAACTACTGTGTGAAGGTGAAGACCCTGACTTGCTGTGTGACTGTGAACACACTGACCTACAGTGTGACTGTGAGCATACTGAGCTAATGTGTGTCTGTGAAAACACTGACCTACTGTGTGACTGTGATCACTCTGACCTACTGTGTGACTGTGAACACACTGACCTGCTGTGTGACTGTGAACACACTGAACTACTGTGTGACAGTGAGCACTCTGACCTACTGTGTGAAGGTGAACACACTGAACTAATGTCTGACTGTTATAATACTGCACTACTGTGTGACTGTGAACACTCTGACCTACAATGTGACTGTGAACACACTGACCTACAGTTTGACTCTGAAAACACTGAACTACTGTGTGACTGTGAACACACTGATCAGCTTGTGACAGTGAACACACAGAACTACTGTGTGACAGTGAGCACACTGACCTACTGTGTGACAGTGAAAACACAGACCTACTGTGTGACTGTGATCACAGTGACCAACTGTGATCACAGTGACCAACTGTGTGAAGGTGAACACACTGAAATAATGTGTGACTGTTAACACACTGCCCTACTGTATGACTGTGATCACACTGAACTACTGTGCAACAGAGAACACTGATCTACTGTGTGACTGTGAACACACTGACCTACTTTGTGACAGTGAACACACGGACCTACTGTGTGACTGTGAGCACACTGCCCTACTGTGTGACAGTGAACAAACAGAACTACTGTGTGACCGTGAACACACTGAACTACTGTGTGAAGGTGAAGACCCTGACTTGCTGTGTGACTGTGAACACACTGACCTACAGTGTGACTGTGAGCATACTGAGCTAATGTGTGTCTGTGAAAACACTGACCTACTGTGTGACTGTGATCACTCTGACCTACTGTGTGACTGTGAACACACTGACCTGCTGTGTGACTGTGAACACACTGAACTACTGTGTGACAGTGAGCACTCTGACCTACTGTGTGAAGGTGAACACACTGAACTAATGTCTGACTGTTATAATACTGCACTACTGTGTGACTGTGAACACTCTGACCTACAATGTGACTGTGAACACACTGACCTACAGTTTGACTCTGAAAACACTGAACTACTGTGTGACTGTGAACACACTGATCAGCTTGTGACAGTGAACACACAGAACTACTGTGTGACAGTGAGCACACTGACCTACTGTGTGACAGTGAAAACACAGACCTACTGTGTGACTGTGATCACAGTGACCAACTGTGATCACAGTGACCAACTGTGTGAAGGTGAACACACTGAAATAATGTGTGACTGTTAACACACTGCCCTACTGTGTGATGGTGAACACACTGACCTACTGTGTGACTGTGAACACACTGATCAGCTGTGTGACAGTGAACACACAGAACGGCTGCGTGACTGTTAACACACTGCCCTACTGTGTGACGGTGAATACACTGACCTACTGTGTGACAGTGAGCACACTGACCTACTGTGTGACTGTGAACACTCTGACCTACTGTGTGAGTGTGAACACACTGACCCACTGTGTGAATTTGAACAAACGGACCTTCTGTGTGTCTGGGAGCACACAGACCTACTGTGTGACTGTGAACAGACTGAACTACAGTGTGACTGTGAACACACTGGCGTACTGTGTGACTGTGAACACACTGGTGTACTGTGTGACTGTAAACACCCTGAGCTACTGTGTGACTCTGAAAACACAGAACTACTGTGTGACTGTGACACACTGATCAGCTGTGTGACAGTGAACACAGTGCACTGCTGTGTGTTAGTGAACACACTGACCTACTGTGTGACAGAGAAAACACTGAACTGCTGTGTGACAGTGAGCACACTGACCTACTGCGTCACTGTGAACACACTGAACTACTGTGCGACAGTGAACACTGACCTACTGTGTGACTGTGAACACACTGACCTACTGTGTGACTCTGAAAACACTGAACTACTGTGTGACAGTAAACACACTGACCTGCTGTGCGACAGTGAGCACACTGACCTGCTGTGTGAATGTGAACACACAGACCTACACAGTGACTCTGAAAGCACTGAATTACTGTCTGACAGTGAATACACTGACCTTCTGTGTGACAGTTAACAAACTGAAATACTGTGAGATTGTGAACACACTGCCCTACTGTGTGACTGTCAACACACTGATCTATTGTATGAAGTTGAACACTCTGAACTACTGTGTGACTGTGAACACACTGACCTACTGTGTGACTGTGAACACACTGAACTACTGTGTGACTGTGAACACACTGACCTACTGTGTGACGGTGAACACACTGACCTACTTTGTGCATCTGAACACACGGACCTACAGAGTGACTGTGAACACACTTACCTGCTGTGTGACTGTGAACTCACTGACCTACTTTGTGACAGTGAACACACTGACCTACTGTGATGGTGAACAAACGGACCTAATGTGTGACTGTGAGCACACTGCCCTACTGTGTGACTGTGAACACACGGAAGTAATGTGTAACTGTGAACAGACTGAACTACTGTGTGAAGGTGAAGACTCCGACCTGCTGTGTGACTGTGATCACACTGACCTACTGTGTGACTGTGAACACACTGACCTGCTGTGTAACTGTGAACAGACTGAACTATGGTGTGATTGTGAACACACTGATCTGCTGTGTGACGGTGATTGCACAGAATTACTGTGTGACTGTGAGAAAACTGAACTACTGTGTGACTGTGAAAATACAGACCTACTGTGTGACTGTGAACACACTGACCTACTGTGTGACTGTGAACACACTGACCTACTGTGTGACGGTGACCACAGTGAACTAAGGTGTGACTGTGAATACACAGAATTACTGTGTGACTGTGAGCACACTGAACTACTGTGTGACTGTGAAAACACTGACCTACTGTGTGACTGTGATCACTCTGGCCTACTGTGTGACTGTGAACACACTGACTTACTGTGTGACGGTGAATACACTGATCTGTTGTCTGACAGTGAACACCCTGACCTACTGTGTGACTGTGAACACACTGACCTACTGTGTGACAGTGAAAACACAGACCTACTGTGTGACCGTGATCACACTGACCAACTGTGTGAAGGTGAACACACTGAAATAATGTGTGACTGTTAACACACTGCCCTACTGTGTGATGGTGAACACACTGACCTACTGTGTAACTGTGAACACACTGATCAGCTGTGTGACAGTGAACACACAGAA
>NW_027276469.1:0-39172 GCF_030028105.1 Mobula birostris | reverse complement strand
GTCCTCCTGTGTCCAGTCTCCCAATCTGTCTGCCTCCTTCTGTGTCCAGTCTCCCAATCTGTCTACGTCCTTCTGTGTCCAGTCTCCCAATCGGTCTACGTCCTTCTGTGTCCAGTCTCCCAATCTGTCTACACCCTTCTGAGTAGTCTCCCAATCTGTCTACGTCCTTCTGTGTCCAGTCTCCCAATCTGTCTACACCCTTCTGTGTCCAGTCTCCCAATCTGTCTACATCCTTCTGTGTCCAGTCTCCCAATCTTTCTACATCCTTCTGTGTCCAGTCTCCCAATCTGTCTACATCCTTCTGTGCCCAGTCTCTCAATCTGTCTACGTCCATCTGTGTCTGTTCTCGCAATCTGTCTACGTCCTTCTGTGTCCAGTCGCCCAATCTGTCTGCATCCTTCTGTGTCCAGTCTCCCAATCTGTCTATGTCCTTCTGCGTCCAGTCTCCCAATCTGTCTACGTCTTGCTGTGTCCAGTCTCCTAATCTGTCTACATCCTTCTATGTCCAATCTCCCAATCTGTCTACGTCCTTCTGTGTACAGACGCCCAATCTGTCCACATTCTTCTGTGTCCAGACTCCCAATCTGTCTACGTCCTTCTATGTCCAGTCTCCCAATCTGTCTACATACTTCTATGTCCAGTCTCCCAATCTGTCTACGTCGTTCTGTGTCCAGTCTCCCAATTTGTCTACACCCTTCTGTGTCCAGTCTCCCAATGTGTCTACATCCTTCTATGTCCAGTCTCCCAATCTATCTACATCCATCTGTGTCCAGTCTCTCAATCTGTCTACGTCCTTCTGTGTCTGTTCTCGCAATCTGTCTACGTCCTTTTGTGTCCAGTCTCCCAATCTGTCTACATCCTTCTGTATCCAGTCTCCCAATCTGTCTATGTCCTTCTGCATCCAGTCTCCCAATCTGTCTACATCCTTCAGTGTCCAGTCTCCCAATCTGTCTACATCCTTCTGTATCCAGTCTCCCAATCTGTCTACGTCCTTCAGTGTCCAGACTCCCAGTCTGTCTACGTCCTTCTATGTCCAGTCTCCCAATCTGTCTACATCCTCTGTGTCCAGTCACCCAATCTGTCTAAGTCCTTCTGTGTCCAGTGTCCCAATCTGTCTACATCCTTCTGTGCCCGTTCTCCCAATCTGTCTACATCCTTCTGTGTCCAGTCTCCCAATCTGTCTACATCCTTCTGTGTCCAGTCTCCCAATTGGTCTACATCCTTCTGTGTTCAGTCTCCCAATTTGCCTACGTCTTTCTGTGTCCAGTCTCCCAATCTGTCTACATCCTTCTGTGTCCAGTCTCCCAATTTGCCTACGTCCTTCTGTGTACAGTCTCCCAATCTGTCTACATCCTTCTGTGTCCAGTCTCCCAATCTGTCTGCGTTCTTCTTTGTCCGATCTCCCAATCTGTCTACATCCTTCTGTTGCCGGTCTCCCAATCTTTCTACATCCTTCTGTGCCCAGTCTCCCAATCTGTCTACGTCCTTCTGTGTCTGTTCTCCCAATATGTCTATGTCCTTCTGTGTCCAGTCTCTCAATCTGTCTAAGTCCTTCTGTGCCCATTCTCCCAATCTGTCTGCATCCTTCTGTGTCGAGTCTCCCGATCTGTCCACGTTCTTCTGTGTCCAGTCTCCCAATCTGTGTACATCCTTCTGTATCGAGTCTCCCAATCTGTCTACATACTTCTGTGTCCAGTCTCCGAATCTGTCTACGTCCTTCTGTGTCTGTTCCCCCAATCTGTCTACGTTCTCTGTGTCCGATCTCCCAATCTGTCTACATCCTTCTGTGTCCAGTCTCCCAATCTGTCTACATCCTTCTGTGCCCAGTCTCTCAATCTGTCTACGTCCATCTGTGTCTGTTCTCGCAATCTGTCTACGTCCTTCTGTGTCCAGTCGCCCAATCTGTCTGCATCCTTCTGTGTCCAGTCTCCCAATCTGTCTATGTCCTTCTGCGTCCAGTCTCCCAATCTGTCTACGTCTTGCTGTGTCCAGTCTCCTAATCTGTCTACATCCTTCTATGTCCAATCTCCCAATCTGTCTACGTCCTTCTGTGTACAGACGCCCAATCTGTCCACATTCTTCTGTGTCCAGACTCCCAATCTGTCTACGTCCTTCTATGTCCAGTCTCCCAATCTGTCTACATACTTCTATGTCCAGTCTCCCAATCTGTCTACGTCGTTCTGTGTCCAGTCTCCCAATTTGTCTACACCCTTCTGTGTCCAGTCTCCCAATGTGTCTACATCCTTCTATGTCCAGTCTCCCAATCTATCTACATCCATCTGTGTCCAGTCTCTCAATCTGTCTACGTCCTTCTGTGTCTGTTCTCGCAATCTGTCTACGTCCTTTTGTGTCCAGTCTCCCAATCTGTCTACATCCTTCTGTATCCAGTCTCCCAATCTGTCTATGTCCTTCTGCATCCAGTCTCCCAATCTGTCTACATCCTTCAGTGTCCAGTCTCCCAATCTGTCTACATCCTTCTGTATCCAGTCTCCCAATCTGTCTACGTCCTTCAGTGTCCAGACTCCCAGTCTGTCTACGTCCTTCTATGTCCAGTCTCCCAATCTGTCTACATCCTCTGTGTCCAGTCACCCAATCTGTCTAAGTCCTTCTGTGTCCAGTGTCCCAATCTGTCTACATCCTTCTGTGCCCGTTCTCCCAATCTGTCTACATCCTTCTGTGTCCAGTCTCCCAATCTGTCTACATCCTTCTGTGTCCAGTCTCCCAATTGGTCTACATCCTTCTGTGTTCAGTCTCCCAATTTGCCTACGTCTTTCTGTGTCCAGTCTCCCAATCTGTCTACATCCTTCTGTGTCCAGTCTCCCAATTTGCCTACGTCCTTCTGTGTACAGTCTCCCAATCTGTCTACATCCTTCTGTGTCCAGTCTCCCAATCTGTCTGCGTTCTTCTTTGTCCGATCTCCCAATCTGTCTACATCCTTCTGTTGCCGGTCTCCCAATCTTTCTACATCCTTCTGTGCCCAGTCTCCCAATCTGTCTACGTCCTTCTGTGTCTGTTCTCCCAATATGTCTATGTCCTTCTGTGTCCAGTCTCTCAATCTGTCTAAGTCCTTCTGTGCCCATTCTCCCAATCTGTCTGCATCCTTCTGTGTCGAGTCTCCCGATCTGTCCACGTTCTTCTGTGTCCAGTCTCCCAATCTGTGTACATCCTTCTGTATCGAGTCTCCCAATCTGTCTACATACTTCTGTGTCCAGTCTCCGAATCTGTCTACGTCCTTCTGTGTCTGTTCCCCCAATCTGTCTACGTTCTCTGTGTCCGATCTCCCAATCTGTCTACATCCTTCTGTGTCCAGTCTCCAAATCTGTCTACATCCTTCTGTGCCCAGTCTGTCAATATGTCTACGACCTTCTGTGTCTGTTCTCGCAATCTGTCTACGTCCTTCTGTGTCCAGTCTCCCAATCTGTCTACATCCTTCTGTGTCCAGTCTCCCAATCTGTCTATGTCCTTCTGCGTCCAGTCTCCCAATCTGTCTACGTCCTGCTGTGTCCAGTCTCCCAATCTGTCTATATCCTTTAGTGTCCAGTATCCCATTCTGTCTACACTCCTCTGTGTCCAGTCTCCCAATCTGTCTACATCCTTCTGTGTCCAGTCTCCCAATCGGTCTACATCCTTCTGTCTTCAGTCTCCCAATTTGCCTACGTCCTTCTGTGTCCAGTCTCCCAATCTGTCTACGTCCTTCTGTGTCCAGTCTCCCAATTTGCCTACGTCCTTCTGTGTACAGTCTCCCAATCTGTCTACATCCTTCTGTGTGCAGTCTCCCAATTTGTCTTCGTCCTTCTGTGTCCAGTCTCCCAATCTGTCTACGTCCTTCTGTGTCTGCTCTCCCAATCTGTCTGCGTTCTTCTGTGTCCGATCTCCCAATCTGTCTACATCCTTCTGTTGCCGGTCTCCCAATCTTTCTACATCCTTCTGTGCACAGTCTCCCAATCTTTCTACGTCCTTCGGTGTCTGTTCTCCCAATATGTCTATGTCCTTCTGTGTCCAGTCTCTCAATCTGTCTACGTCCTTCTGTGCCCATTCTCCCAATCTGTCTACATCCTTCAGTGTCCAGTCTCCCAATCTGTCTACGTCTTTCTGCGTCCAGTCTCCCAATCTGTCTGCATCCTTCTGTGTCGAGTCTCCCGATCTGTCCACGTTCTTCTGTGTCCAGTCTCCCAATCTGTGTACATCCTTCTGTATCTAGTCCCCCAATCTGTCTACATGCTTCTGTGTCCAGTCTCCGAATCTGTCTACGTCCTTCTGTGTCTGTTCCCCCAAACTGTCTACGTTCACTGTGTCCGATCTCCCAATCTGTCTACATCCTTCTGTGTCCAGTCTCCAAATCTGTCTACATCCTTCTGTGCCCAGTCTGTCAATCTGTCTACGTCCTTCTGTGTCTGTTCTCGGAATCTGTCTACGTCCTTCTGTGTCCAGTCTCCCAATCTGTCTACATCCTTCCGTGTCCAGTCTCCCAATCTGTCTATGTCCTTCTGCGTCCAGTCTCCCAATCTGTCTACGTCCTGCTGTGTCCAGTCTCCTAATCTGTCTACATCCTTCTGTGTCCAGTCTCCCAATCTGTCTACGTCCTTCTGTGTACAGACGCCCAGTCTGTCTACATCCTTCTGTGTCCAGTCTCCCAATCTGTCTACAGCCTTCTGTGTCCAGTGTCCCAATCTGTCTACATCCTTCTGTGCCCGTTCTCCCAATCTGTCTACATCCTTCAGTGTCCAGTCTCCCAATCTGTCTACATCCTTCAGTGTCCAGTCTCTCAATCTGTCTACGTCCTTCTGTGTCCAGTCTCCCAATCTGTCTACGTCCTTCTGTGCCCAGTCTCCCAATCTGTCTACATCCTCTGTGTCCAGTCACCCAATCTGTGTACGTCCTTTTGTGTCCCGTCTCCCAATCTGTCTACATCCTTCTGTGCCCGTTCTCCCAATCTGTCTACATCCTCCTGTGCCCAGTCTCCCAATCTGTCTACGTTCTTCTGTATCCAGTCTCCCAATCTGTCTACATCCTTCTGTGTCCAGTCTCCCAATTTGTCTACATCCTTCTGTGTCCAGTGTCCCAATCTGTCTACGTTCTTCTGTGTCCATACTCCCAATCTGTCTACGTCCTTCTATGTCCAGTCTCCCAATCTGTCTACATCCTCTGTGTCCAGTCACCCAATCTGTCTAAGTCCTTCTGTGTCCAGTGTCCCAATCTGTCTACATCCTTCTGTACCCGTTCTCCCAATCTGTCTACATCCTTCTGTGTCCAGTCTCCCAATCTGTCTATATCCTTTAGTGTCCAGTATCCCAATCTGTCTACACTCCTCTGTGTCCAGTCTCCCAATCTGTCTACTTCCTTCTGAGTCCGGTCTCCCAATTGGTCTACATCCTTCTGTGTCTAGTCTCCCAATCTGTCTACATCCTTCTGTTTCCAGTCTCCCAATCTGTCTACGTCCTTCCGTGTCTGTTCTCCCAATCTGTCTGCGTTCTTCTGTGTCCAATCTCCAAATCTGTCTACATCCTTCTGTTGCCAGTCTCCCAATCTGTCTACATCCTTCTGCACCCAGTCTCCCAATCTGTCTACGTCCATCTGTGTCTGTTCTCCCAATCTGTCTGCATCCTTCTCTGTCCAGTCTCCCAATCTGTCTACATCCTTCTGTGTCCAGTCTCAAAATCTGTCTACTCCCTTGTGTGTCCAGTCTCCCAATCTGTCTACGTCCTCCTGTGTCCAGTCTCCCAATCTGTCTGCCTCCTTCTGTGTCCAGTCTCCCAATCTGTCTACGTCCTCCTGTGTCCAGTCTCCCAATCTGTCTGCCTCCTTCTGTGTCCAGTCTCCCAATCTGTCTACGTCCTTCTGTGTCCAGTCTCCCAATCGGTCTACGTCCTTCTGTGTCCAGTCGCCCAATCTGTCTACACCCTTCTGTGTCAAGTCTCCCAATCTGTCTACGTCCTTCTGTGTCCAGTCTCCCAATCTGTCTACACCCTTCTGTGTCCAGTCTCCCAATCTGTCTACATCCTTCTGTGTCCAGTCTCCCAATCTTTCTACATCCTTCTGTGTCCAGTCTCCCAATCTGTCTACATCCTTCTGTGCCCAGTCTCTCAATCTGTCTACGTCCATCTGTGTCTGTTCTCGCAATCTGTCTACGTCCTTCTGTGTCCAGTCGCCCAATCTGTCTACATCCTTCTGTGTCCAGTCTCCCAATCTGTCTATGTCCTTCTGCGTCCAGTCTCCCAATCTGTCTACGTCCTGCTGTGTCCAGTCTCCTAATCTGTCTACATCCTTCTATGTCCAATCTCCCAATCTGTCTACGTTCTTCTGTGTACAGACGCCCAATCTGTCCACATTCTTCTGTATCCAGACTCCCAATCTGTCTACGTCCTTCTATGTCCATTCTCCCAATCTGTCTATATCCTCTGTGTCCAGTCACCCAATCTGTCTACGTCCTTTTGTGTCCAGTGTCCCAATCTGTCTACATCCCTCTGTGCCCGTTCTTCCAATCTGTCTACATCCTTCAGTGTCCAGTCTCCCAATCTGTCTACCTACTTCTGTGTCCAGTCTCCCAATCTGTCTACGTCGTTCTGTGTCCAGTCTCCCAATTTGTCTACGTCCTTCCGTGTCTGTTCTCCCAATCTGTCTGCGTTCTTCTGTGTCCAATCTCCCCATCTGTCTACATCCTTCTGTTGCCAGTCTCCCAATCTGTCTACATCCTTCTGCACCCAGTCTCCCAATCTGTCTACGTCCATCTGTGTCTGTTCTCCCAATCTGTCTACTCCCTTGTGTGTCCAGTCTCCCAATCTGTCTACATCCTTCTGTGTCCAGTCTCCCAATCTGTCTGCCTCCTTCTGTGTCCAGTCTCCCAATCTGTCTACGTCCTCCTGTGTCCAGTCTCCCAATCTGTCTGCCTCCTTCTGTGTCCAGTCTCCCAATCTGTCTACGTCCTTCTGTGTCCAGTCTCCCAATCGGTCTACACCCTTCTGTGTCAAGTCTCCCAATCTGTCTACGTCCTTCTGTGTCCAGTCTCCCAATCTGTCTACACCCTTCTGTGTCCAGTCTCCCAATCTGTCTACATCCTTCTGTGTCCAGTCTCCCAATCTTTCTACATCCTTCTGTGTCCAGTCTCCCAATCTGTCTACATCCTTCTGTGCCCAGTCTCTCAATCTGTCTACGTCCATCTGTGTCTGTTCTCGCAATCTGTCTACGTCCTTCTGTGTCCAGTCGCCCAATCTGTCTACATCCTTCTGTGTCCAGTCTCCCAATCTGTCTATGTCCTTCTGCGTCAAGTCTCCCAATCTGTCTACGTCCTGCTGTGTCCAGTCTCCTAATCTGTCCACATTCTTCTGTGTCCAGACTCCCAATCTGTCTACGTCCTTCTATGTCCATTCTCCCAATCTGTCTATATCCTCTGTGTCCAGTCACCCAATCTGTCTACATCCTTTTGTGTCCAGTGTCCCAATCTGTCTACATCCTTCTGTACCCGTTCTCCCAATCTGTCTACATCCTTCTGTGTCCAGTCTCCCAATCTGTCTACATCCTTTAGTGTCCAGTATCCCAATCTGTCTACACTCCTCTGTGTCCAGTCTCCCAATCTGTCTACTTCCTTCTGAGTCCAGTCTCCCAATTGGTCTACATCCTTCTGTGTCTAGTCTCCCAATCTGTCTACATCCTTCTGTTTCCAGTCTCCCAATCAGTCTACGTCCTTCCGTGTCTGTTCTCCCAATCTGTCTGCGTTCTTCTGTGTCCAATCTCCCAATCTGTCTACATCCTTCTGTTGCCAGTCTCCCAATCTGTCCACATCCTTCTGCACCCAGTCTCCCAATCTGTCTACGTCCATCTGTGTCTGTTCTCCCAATCTGTCTACATCCTTCTCTGTCCAGTCTCCCAATCTGTCTACATCCTTCTGTGTCCAGTCTCAAAATCTGTCTACTCCCTTGTGTGTCCACTCTCCCAATCTGTCTACGTCCTCCTGTGTCCAGTCTCCCAATCTGTCTGCCTCCTTCTGTGTCCAGTCTCCCAATCTGTCTACGTCCTCCTGTGTCCAGTCTCCCAATCTGTCTGCCTCCTTCTGTGTCCACTCTCCCAATCTGTCTACGTCCTTCTGTGTCCAGTCTCCCAATCGGTCTACGTCCTTCTGTGTCCAGTCTCCCAATCTGTCTACACCCTTCTGTGTCAAGTCTCCCAATCTGTCTACGTCCTTCTGTGTCCAGTCTCCCAATCTGTCTACACCCTTCTGTGTCCAGTCTCCCAATCTGTCTACATCCTTCTGTGTCCAGTCTCCCAATCTTTCTACATCCTTCTGTGTCCAGTCTCCCAATCTGTCTACATCCTTCTGTGCCCAGTCTCTCAATCTGTCTACGTCCATCTGTGTCTGTTCTCGCAATCTGTCTACGTCCTTCTGTGTCCAGTCGCCCAATCTGTCTACATCCTTCTGTGTCCAGTCTCCCAATCTGTCTATGTCCTTCTGCGTCCAGTCTCCCAATCTGTCTACGTCCTGCTGTGTCCAGTCTCCTAATCTGTCTACATCCTTCTATGTCCAATCTCCCAATCTGTCTACGTCCTTCTGGGTACAGACGCCCAATCTGTCCACATTCTTCTGTGTCCAGACTCCCAATCTCTCCACGTCCTTCTATGTCCATTCTCCCAATCTGTCTATATCCTCTGTGTCCAGTCACCCAATCTGTCTACATCCTTTTGTGTCCAGTGTCCCAATCTGTCTACATCCCTCTGTGCCCGTTCTTCCAATCTGTCTACATCCTTCAGTGTCCAGTCTCCCAATCTGTCTACATCCTTCTGTATCCATTCTCCCAATCTGTCTATGTCCTTCTGCGTCCAGTCTCCCAATCTGTCTACATCCTTCAGTGTCCAGTCTCCCAATCTGTCTACATCCTTCTGTATCCAGTCTCCCAATCTGTCTATGTCCTTCTGCGTCCAGTCTCCCAATCTGTCTACGTCCTGCTGTGTCCAGTCTCCCAATCTGTCTACGTCCTTCTGTGTCCAGACGCCCAATCTGTCTACATCCTTCTGTGTCCAGTCTCCCAATCTGTCTACATCCTTCTGTGGACAGTGTCCCAATCTGTCTACGTCCTTCAGTGTCCAGACTCCCAATCTGTCTACGTCCTTCTATGTCCAGTCTCCCAATCTGTCTACATCCTCTGTGTCCAGTCACCCAATCTGTCTAAGTCCTTCTGTGTCCAGTATCCCAATCTGTCTACATCCTTCTGTGCCCGTTCTCGCAATCTGTCTACATCCTTCTGTGTCCAGTCTCCCAATCTGTCTACATCCTTTAGTGTCCAGTATCCCAATCTGTCTACACTCCTCTGTGTCCAGTCTCCCAATCTGTCTACATCCTTCTGTGTCCAGTCTCCCAATCAGTCTACATCCTTCTGTGTTCAGTCTCCCAATTTGCCTACGTCCTTCTGTGTCCAGTCTCCCAATCTGTCTACATCCTTCTGTGTCCAGTCTCCCAATTTGCCTACGTCCTTCTGTGTACAGTCTCCCAATCTGTCTACATCCTTCTGTGTCCAGTCTCCCAATCTGTCTGCATTCTTCTGTCTCCGATCTCCCAATCTGTCTACATCCTTCTGTTGCCGGTCTCCCAATCTTTCTACATCCTTCTGTGCCCAGTCTCCCAATCTGTCTACGTCCTTCTGTGTCTGTTCTCCCAATATGTCTATGTCCTTCTGTGTCCAGTCTCTCAATCTGTCTACGTCCTTCTGTGCCCATTCTCCCAATCTGTCTGCATCCTTCTGTGTCGAGTCTCCCGATCTGTCCACGTTCTTCTGTGTCCAGTCTCCCAATCTGTGTACATCCTTCTGTATCGAGTCTCCCAATCTGTCTACATACTTCTGTGTCCAGTCTCCGAATCTGTCTACGTCCTTCTGTGTCTGTTCCCCCAATCTGTCTACGTTCTCTGTGTCCGATCTCCCAATCTGTCTACATCCTTCTGTGTCCAGTCTCCAAATCTGTCTACATCCTTCTGTGCCCAGTCTGTCAATATGTCTACGTCCTTCTGTGTCTGTTCTCGCAATCTGTCTACATCCTTCTGTGTCCAGTCTCCCAATCTGTCTACATCCTTCTGTGTCCAGTCTCCCAATCTGTCTATGTCCTTCTGCGTCCAGTCTCCCGATCTGTCTACGTCCTGCTGTGTCCAGTCTCCTAATCTGTCTACATCCTTCTGTGTCCAGTCTCCCAATCTGTCTACGTCCTTCTGTGTACAGACGCCCAATCTGTCTACATCCTTCTGTGTCCAGTCTCCCAATCTGTCTACTGCCTTCTGTGTCCAGTGTCCCTATCTGTCTACATCCTTCTGTGCCCATTCTCCCAATCTGTCTACATCCTTCAGTGTCCAGTCTCCCAATCTGTCTACATCCTTCAGTGTCCAGTCTCTCAATCTGTCTACGTCCTTCTGTGTCCAGTCTCCCAATCTGTCTACGTCCTTCTGTGCCCGTTCTCCCAATCTGTCTACATCCTTCTGTGTCCAGTCTCCCAATCTGTCTACATCCTTCAGTGTCCAGTCTCCCAATCTGTCTACGTCCTTCTGTGCCCATTCTCCCAATCTGTCTGCATCCTTCTGTGTCGAGTCTCCCGATCTGTCCACGTTCTTCTGTGTCCAGTCTCCCATTCTGTGTACATCCTTCTGTATCGAGTCTCCCAATCTGTCTACATACTGCTGTGTCCAGTCTCCGAATCTGTCTACGTCCTTCTGTGTCTGTTCCCCCAATCTGTCTACGTTCTCTGTGTCCGATCTCCCAATCTGTCTACATCCTTCTGTGTCCAGTCTCCAAATCTGTCTACATCCTTCTATGCCCAGTCTGTCAATATGTCTACGTCATTCTGTGTCTGTTCTCGCAATCTGTCTACGTCCTTCTGTGTCCAGTCTCCCAATCTGTCTACATCCTTCTGTGTCCAGTCTCCCAATCTGTCTATGTCCTTCTGCGTCCAGTCTCCCGATCTGTCTACGTCCTGCTGTGTCCAGTCTCCTAATCTGTCTACATCCTTCTGTGTCCAGTCTCCCAATCTGTCTACGTCCTTCTGTGTACAGACGCCCAATCTGTCTACATCCTTCTGTGTCCAGTCTCCCAATCTGTCTACAGCCTTCTGTGTCCAGTGTCCCTATCTGTCTACATCCTTCTGTGCCCGTTCTCCCAATCTTTCTACATCCTTCAGTGTCTAGTCTCCCAATCTGTCTGCATCCTTCAGTGTCCAGTCTCTCAATCTGTCTACGTCCTTCTGTGTCCAGTCTCCCAATCTGTCTACGTCCTTCTGTGCCCGTTCTCCCAATCTGTCTACATCCTTCTGTGTCCAGTCTCCCAATCTGTCTATATCCTTTAGTTTCCAGTATCCCAATCTGTCTACACTCCTCTGTGTCCAGTCTCCCAATCTGTCTACATCCTTCTGTGTCCAGTCTCCCAATCTGTCAACATCCTTCTGTGTCCAGTCTCCCAATTTGCCTACGTCCTTCTGTGTACAGTCTCCCAATCTGTCTACATCCTTCTGTATGCAGTCTCCCAATTTGTCTACGTCCTTCTGTGTCCAGTCTCTCAATCTGTCTACGTCCTTCTGTGCCCATTCTCCCAATCTGTCTACATCCTTCAGTGTCCAGTCTCCCAATCTGTCTACGTCTTTCTGCGTCCAGTCTCCCAATCTGTCTGCATCCTTCTGTGTCGAGTCTCCCGATCTGTCCACGTTCTTCTGTGTCCAGTCTCCCAATCTGTGTACATCCTTCTGTATCTAGTCTCCCAAGCTGTCTACATGCTTCTGTGTCCGATCTCCCAATCTGTCTACATCCTTCTGTGTCCAGTCTCCAAATCTGTCTACATCCTTCTGTGCCCAGTCTGTCAATCTGTCTACGTCCTTCTGTGTCTGTTCTCGCAATCTGTCTACGTCCTTCTGCGTCCAGTCTCCCAATCTGTCTACATCCTTCCGTGTCCAGTCTCCCAATCTGTCTATGTCCTTCTGCGTCCAGTCTCCCAATCTGTCTACGTCCTGCTGTGTCCAGTCTCCTAATCTGTTTACATCCTTCTGTGTCCAGTCTCCCAATCTGTCTACGTCCTTCTGTGTACAGACGCCCAGTCTGTCTACATCCTTCTGTGTCCAGTCTCCCAATCTGTCTACAGCCTTCTGTGTCCAGTGTCCCAATCTGTCTACATCCTTCTGTGCCCGTTCTCCCAATCTGTCTACATCCTTCAGTGTCCAGTCTCCCAATCTGTCTACATCCTTCAGTGTCCAGTCTCTCAATCTGTCTACGTCCTTCTGTGACCAGTCTCCCAATCTGTCTACGTCCTTCTGTGTCCAGTCTCCCAATCTGTCTACATCCTCTGTGTCCAGTCACCCAATCTGTGTACGTCCTTCTGTGTCCAGTCTCCCAATCTGTCTACATCCTTCTGTGCCCGTTCTCCCAATCTGTCTACATCCTCCTGTGCCCAGTCTCCCAATCTGTCTACGTTCTTCTGTATCCAGTCTCCCAATCTGTCTACATCCTTCAGTGTCCAGTCTCCCAATTTGTCTACGTCTTTCTGTTTCCAGTCTCCCAATCTGTCTACATCCTTCTGTGTCCAGTCTCCCAATCTGTCTACTCCCTTCTGTGTCCAGTCTCCGAATCTGTCTACGTCCTTCTGTGTCCAGTCTCCCAATCTGTCTACATCCTTCTGTGTCTAGTCTCCCAATCTGTCTACATCCTTCTGTATCCAGTCTCCCAATCTGTCTACGTCCTTCTGTGTCTGTTCACCCAATCTGTCTACGTTCTCTGTGTCCGATCTCCCAATCTTTCTACATCCTTCTGTGTCCAGTCTCCCAATCTGTCTACATCCTTCTGTGCCCAGTCTCTCAATCTGTCTACGTCCATCTGTGTCTGTTCTCGCAATCTGTCTACGTCCTTCTGTGTCCAGTCGCCCAATCTGTCTACATCCTTCTGTGTCCAGTCTCCCAATCTGTCTATGTCCTTCTGCGTCCAGTCTCCCAATCTGTATACGCCCTGCTGTGTCCAGTCTCCTAATCTGTCTACATCCTTCTATGTCCAATCTCCCAATCTGTCTACGTCCTTCTGTGTACAGACGCCCAATCTGTCCACATTCTTCTGTGTCCAGACTCCCAATCTGTCTACGTCCTTCTATGTCCATTCTCCCAATCTGTCTATATCCTCTGTGTCCAGTCACCCAATCTGTCTACGTCCTTTTGTGTCCAGTGTCCCAATCTGTCTATATCCCTCTGTGCCCGTTCTCCCAATCTGTCTACATCCTTCAGTCTCCAGTCTCCCAATCTGTCTACATACTTCTGTGTCCAGTCTCCCAATCTGTCTACGTCGTTCTGTGTCCAGTCTCCCAATTTGTCTACACCCTTCTGTGTCCAGTCTCCCAATGTGTCTACATCCTTCTATGTCCAGTCTCCCAATCTGTCTACACCCTTCTGTGTCCAGTCTCCCAATCTGTATACGTCCTTCTGTGTCCAGTCTCCCAATCTATCTACATCCTTCTGTGTCCAGTCTCTCAATCTGTCTACATCCTTCTGTGTCCAGTCTCCCAATCTGTCTACACTCTTCTGTGTCCAGTCTCCCAATCTGTCTACGTCCTTCTGTATCCAGTCTCCCAATCTGTCTACATCCTTCTGTGTCTAGTCTCCCAATCTGTCTACATCCTTCTGTGTCCAGTCTCCCAATCTATCTACATCCTTCTGTGTCCAGTGTCTCAATCTGTCTACGTCCTTCTGTGTCTGTTCTCGCAATCTGTCTACGTCCTTTTGTGTCCAGTCTCCCAATCTGTCTACATCCTTCTGTATCCAGTCTCCCAATCTGTCTATGTCCTTCTGCGTCCAGTCTCCCAATCTGTCTACGTCCTGCTGTGTCCAGTCTCCTAATCTGTCTACATCCTTCTGTGTCCAGTCTCCCAATCTGTCTACGTCCTTCTGTGTCCAGACGCCCAATCTGTCTACATCCTTCTGTGTCCAGTCTCCTAATCTATCTACATCCTTCTGTGTCCAGTGTCCCAATCTGTCTACGTTCTTCTGTGTCCATACTCCCAATCTGTCTACGTCCTTCTATGTCCAGTCTCCCAATCTGTCTACATGCTCTGTGTCCAGTCACCCAATCTGTCTGAGTCCTTCTGTGTCCAGTGTCCCAATCTGTCTACATCCTTCTGTACCCGTTCTCCCAATCTGTCTACATCCTTCTGTGTCCAGTCTCCCAATCTGTCTACATCCTTCTGAGTCCAGTCTCCCAATCGGTCTACATCCTTCCGTGTCTGTTCTCCCAATCTGTCTGCGTTCTTCTGTGTCCAATCTCCCAATCTGTCTACATCCTTCTGTTGCCAGTCTCCCAATCTGTGTACATCCTTCTGCACCCAGTCTCCCAATCTGTCTACGTCCATCTGTGTCTGTTCTCCCAATCTGTCTACATCCTTCTCTGTCCAGTCTCCCAATCTGTCTACATCCTTCTGTGTCCAGTCTCCCAATCTGTCTACTCCCTTGTGTGTCCAGTCTCCCAATCTGTCTACGTCCTCCTGTGTCCAGTCTCCCAATCTGTCTGCCTCCTTCTGTGTCCAGTCTCCCAATCTGTCTACGTCCTCCTGTGTCCAGTCTCCCAATCTGTCTGCCTCCTTCTGTGTCCAGTCTCCCAATCTGTCTACGTCCTTCTGTGTCCCGTCTCCCAATCGGTCTACGTCCTTCTGTGTCCAGTCTCCCAATCTGTCTACACCCTTCTGTGTCCAGTCGCCCAATCTGTCTACGTCCTTCTGTGTCCAGTCTCCCAATCTGTCTACACCCTTCTGTGTCCAGTCTCCCAATCTGTCTACATCCTTCTGTGTCCAGTCTCCCAATCTGTCTACACCCTTCTGTGTCCAGTCTCCCAATCTGTCTACGTCCTTCTGTGTCCAGTCTCCCAATCTGTCTACACCCTTCTGTGTCCAGTCTCCCAATCTGTCTACGTCCTTCTCTGTCCAGTCTCCCAATCTGTCTACGTCATTCTGTGTCCAGTCTCCCAATCTGTCTACATCCTTCTGTATCCGATCTTCCAATCTGTCTACATCCTTCCGTGTCCACGCTCCCAATCTGTCTACATCCTTCTGTGCCCAGTCTCCCAATCTGTCTACGTCCTTCTGGTCTGTTCTCGCAATCTGTCTACGTCCTTCTGTGTCCAGTCTCCCAATCTGTCTACATCCTTCTGCGTCCAGTCTCCCAATCTGTCTACGTCCTTCTGCATCCAGTCTCCCAATCTGTCTACGTCCCACTGTGTCCAGTCTCGCAATCTGTCTACATACTTCTGTGTCCAGTCTCCCAATCTGTCTACGTCCTTCTGTGTCCAGACTCCCAATCTGTCTTCGTACTTCTGTGTCCAGTCTACCAATCTGTCTACATCCTTCTGTGTCCAGTCTCCCAATCTGTCTACGTCCTGCTGTATCCAGTCTCCCAATCTGTCTACGTCCTTCTGTGTCCAGTTTCCCAATCTGTCTACGTCCTTCTGTGTCCAGTCTCCCAATCTGTCTACATCCTTCAGTGTCCAGTCTCCCAATCTGTCCGCATCCTTCAGTGTCCAGTCTCCCAATCTGTCTACGTCCTTCTGTGTCCAGTCTCCCAATCTGTCTACATCCTTCTGTGTCCAGTCTCCCAATCTGTCTACATCCTCTGTGTCCAGTCACCCAATCTGTCTACGCCCTTCTGTGTCCAGTCTCCCAATCTGTCTACATCCTCCTGTGTCTAGTCTCCCAATCTGTCTACATACTTCTGTGTCCAGTCTCCCAATCTGTCTACGTCCTTCTTGTCTGTTCTCGCAATCTGTCTACGTCCTTCTGTGTCCAGTCTCCCAATCTGTCTATGTCCTTCTGCGTCCAGTCTCCCAATCTGTCTACGTCCTGCTGTGTCCAGTCTCCTAATCTGTCTACATCCTTCTGTGTACAGACGCCCAATCTGTCTACATCCTTCTGTGTCCAGTCTCCCAATCTGTCTACAACCTTCTGTGTCCAGTGTCCCAATCTGTCTACATCCTTCTGTGCCCGTTCTCCCAATCTGTCTACATCCTTCTGTGTCCAGTCTCCCAATCTGTCTACATCCTTCAGTGTCCAGTCTCTCAATCTGTCTACGTCCTTCTGTGTCCAGTCTCCCAATCTGTCTACGTCCTTCTGTGTCTGTTCCCCCAAACTGTCTACGTTCTCTGTGTCCGATCTCCCAATCTGTCTACATCCTTCTGTGTCCAGTCTCCAAATCTGTCTACATCCTTCTGTGCCCAGTCTGTCAATCTGTCTACGTCCTTCTGTGTCTGTTCTCGCAATCTGTCTACGTCCTTCTGTGTCCAGTCTCCGAATCTGTCTACATCCTTCCGTGTCCAGTCTCCCAATCTGTCTATGTCCTTCTGCATCCAGTCTCCCAATCTGTCTACGTCCTGCTGTGTCCAGTCTCCTAATCTGTCTACATCCTTCTGTGTCCAGTCTCCCAATCTGTCTACGTCCTTCTGTGTACAGACGCCCAGTCTGTCTACATCCTTCTGTGTCCAGTCTCCCAATCTGTCTACAGCCTTCTGTGTCCAGTGTCCCAATCTGTCTACATCCTTCTTTGCCCGTTCTCCCAATCTGTCTACATCCTTCAGTGTCCAGTCTCCCAATCTGTCTACATCCTTCAGTGTCCAGTCTCTCAATCTGTCTACGTCCTTCTGTGTCCAGTCTCCCAATCTGTCTATGTCCTTCTGTGCCCAGTCTCCCAATCTGTCTACATCCTCTGTGTCCAGTCACCCAATCTGTGTACGTCCTTCTGTGTCCAGTCTCCCAATCTGTCTACATCCTTCTGTGTCCAGTCTCCCAATTTGTCTACGTCTTTCAGTGTCCAGTCTCCCAATCTGTCTACATCCTTCTGTGTCCAGTCTCCCAATCTGTCTACTCCCTTCTGTGTCCAGTCTCCGAATCTGTCTACGTCCTTCTGTGTCCAGTCTCCCAATCTGTCTACATCCTTCTGTGTCTAGTCTCCCAATCTGTCTACATCCTTCTGTATCCAGTCTCCCAATCTGTCTACGTCCTTCTGGGTCTGTTCACCCAATCTGTCTACGTTCTCTGTGTCCGATCTCCCAATCTTTCTACATCCTTCTGTGTCCAGTCTCCCAATCTGTCTACATCCTTCTGTGCCCAGTCTCTCAATCTGTCTACGTCCATCTGTATCTGTTCTCGCATTCTGTCTACGTCCTTCTGTGTCCAGTCGCCCAATCTGTCTACATCCTTCTGTGTCCAGTCTCCCAATCTGTCTATGTCCTTCTGCGTCCAGTCTCCCAATCTGTCTACATCCTGCTGTGTCCAGTCTCCTAATCTGTCTACATCCTTCTATGTCCAATCTCCCAATCTGTCTACGTCCTTCTGTGTACAGACGCCCAATCTGTCCACATTCTTCTGTGTCCAGACTCCCAATCTGTCTACGTCCTTCTATGTCCATTCTCCCAATCTGTCTATATCCTCTGTGTCCAGTCACCCAATCTGTCTACGTCCTTTTGTGTCCAGTGTCCCAATCTGTCTACATCCCTCTGTGCCCGTTCTCCCAATCTGTCTACATCCTTCAGTGTCCAGTCTCCCAATCTGTCTACATACTTCTGTGTCCAGTCTCCCAATCTGTCTACGTCGTTCTGTGTCCAGTCTCCCAATTTGTCTACACCCTTCTGTGTCCAGTCTCCCAATGTGTCTACATCCTTCTATGTCCAGTCTCCCAATCTGTCTACACCCTTCTGTGTCCAGTCTCCCAATCTGTATACGTCCTTCTGTGTCCAGTCTCCCAATCTATCTACATCATTCTGTGTCCAGTCTCTCAATCTGTCTACATCCTTCTGTGTCCAGTCTCCCAATCTGTCTACACCCTTCTGTGTCCAGTCTCCCAATCTGTCTACGTCCTTCTGTATCCAGCCTCCCAATCTGTCTACATCCTTCTGTGTCTAGTCTCCCAATCTGTCTACATCCTTCTGACTCCAGTCTCTCAATCTATCTACATCCTTCTGTGTCCAGTGTCTCAATCTGTCTACGTCCTTCTGTGTCTGTTCTCGCAATCTGTCTACGTCCTTTTGTGTCCAGTCTCCCAATCTGTCTACATCCTTCTGTATCCAGTCTCCCAATCTGTCTATGTCCTTCTGCGTCCAGTCTCCCAATCTGTCTACGTCCTGCTGTGTCCAGTCTCCTAATCTGTCTACATCCTTCTGTGTCCAGTCTCCCAATCTGTCTACGTCCTTCTGTGTCCAGACGCCCAATCTGTCTACATCCTTCTGTGTCCAGTCTCCCAATCTGTCTACATCCTTCTGTGTCCAGTGTCCCAATCTGTCTACGTTCTTCTGTGTCCATACTCCCAATCTGTCTACGTCCTTCTATGTCCAGTCCCCCAGTCTGTCTACATCCTCTGTGTCCAGTCACCCAATCTGTCTAAGTCCTTCTGTGTCCAGTGTCCCAATCTGTCTACATCCTTCTGTACCCGTTCTCCCAATCTGTCTATATCCTTCTGTGTCCAGTCTCCCAATCTGTCTACATCCTTTAGTGTCCAGTATCCCAATCTGTCTACACTCCTCTGTGTGCAGTCTCCCAATCTGTCTACATCCTTCTGAGTCCAGTCTCCCAATTGGTCTACATCCTTCTGTGTCTAGTCTCCCAATCTGTCTACATCCTTCTGTTTCCAGTCTCCCAATCTGTCTACGTCCTTCCGTGTCTGTTCTCCCAATCTGTCTGCGTTCTTCTGTGTCCAATCTCCCAATCTGTCTACATCCTTCTGTTGCCAGTCTCCCAATCTGTCTACATCCTTCTGCACCCAGTCTCCCAATCTGTCTACGTCCATCTGTGTCTGTTCTCCCAATCTGTCTACATCCTTCTCTGTCCAGTCTCCCAATCTGTCTACATCCTTCTGTGTCCAGTCTCCCAATCTGTCTACTCCCTTGTGTGTCCAGTCTCCCAATCTGTCTACGTCCTCCTGTGTCCAGTCTCCCAATCTCTCTGCCTCCTTCTGTGTCCAGTCTCCCAATCTGTCTACATCCTCCTGTGTCCAGTCTCCCAATCTGTCTGCATCCTTCTGTGTCCAGTCTCCCAATCTGTCTACGTCCTTCTGTGTCCAGTCTCCCAATCGGTCTACGTCCTTCTGTGTCCAGTCTCCCAATCTGTCTACACCCTTCTGTGTCCAGTCTCCCAATCTGTCTACGTCCTTCTGTGTCCAGTCTCCCAATCTGTCTACACCCTTCTGTGTCCAGTCTCCCAATCTGTCTACATCCTTCTGTGTCCAGTCTCCCAATCTTTCTACATCCTTCTGTGTCCAGTCTCCCAATCTGTCTACATCCTTCTGTGCCCAGTCTCTCAATCTGTCTACGTCCATCTGTGTCTGTTCTCGCAATCTGTCTACGTCCTTCTGTGTTCAGTCGCCCAATCTGTCTACATCCTTCTGTGTCCAGTCTTCCAATCTGTCTATGTCCTTCTGCGTCCAGTCTCCCAATCTGTCTACGTCCTGCTGTGTCCAGTCTCCTAATCTGTCTACATCCTTCTATGTCCAATCTCCCAATCTGTCTACGTCCTTCTGTGTACAGACGCCCAATCTGTCCACATTCTTCTGTGTCCAGACTCCCAATCTGTCTACGTCCTTCTATGTCCATTCTCCCAATCTGTCTATATCCTCTGTGTCCAGTCACCCAATCTGTCTACGTCCTTTTGTGTCCAGTGTCCCAATCTGTCTACATCCCTCTGTGCCCGTTCTTCCAATCTGTCTACATCCTTCAGTGTCCAGTCTCCCAATCTGTCTACATACTTCTGTGTCCAGTCTCCCAATCTGTCTACGTCGTTCTGTGTCCAGTCTCCCAATTTGTCTACACCCTTCTGTGTCCAGTCTCCCAAGGTGTCTACATCCTTCTATGTCCAGTCTCCCAATCTATCTACATCTATCTGTGTCCAGTCTCTCAATCTGTCTACGTCCTTCTGTGTCTGTTCTCGCAATCTGTCTACGTCCTTTTGTGTCCAGTCTCCCAATCTGTCTACATCCTTCTGTATCCAGTCTCCCAATCTGTCTATGTCCTTCTGTGTCCAGTCTCCCAATCTGTCTACATCCTTCAGTGTCCAGTCTCCCAATCTGTCTACATCCTTCTGTATCCAGTCTCCCAATCTGTCTATGTCCTTCTGAGTCCAGTCTCCCAATCTGTCTACGTCCTGCTGTGTCCAGTCTCCTAATCTGTCTACATCCTTCTGTGTCCAGTCTCCCAATCTGTCTACGTCCTTCTGTGTCCAGACGCCCAATCTGTCTACATCCTTCTGTGTCTAGTCTCCCAATCTGTCTACATCCTTCTGTGCACAGTGTCCCAATCTGTCTACGTCCTTCAGTGTCCAGACTCCCAATCTGTCTACGTCCTTCTATGTCCAGTCTCCCAATCTGTCTACATCCTCTGTGTCCAGTCACCCAATCTGTCTAAGTCCTTCTGTGTCCAGTGTCCCAATCTGTCTACATCCTTCTGTGCCCGTTCTCCCAATCTGTCTACATCCTTCTGTGTCCAGTCTCCCAATCTGTCTACATCCTTCTGTGTCGAGTCTCCCAATCGGTCTACATCCTTCTGTGTTCAGTCTCCCAATTTGCCTACGTCCTTCTGTGTCCAGTCTCCCAATCTGTCTACATCCTTCTGTATCCAGTTTCCCAATTTGCCTACGTCCTTCTGTGTACAGTCTCCCAATCTGTCTACATCCTTCTGTGTCCAGTCTCCCAATCTGTCTGCGTTCTTCTGTGTCCGATCTCCCAATCTGTCTACATCCTTCTGTTGCCGGTCTCCCAATCTTTCTACATCCTTCTGTGCCCAGTCTCCCAATCTGTCTACGTCCTTCTGTGTCTGTTCTCCCAATATGTCTATGTCCTTCTGTGTCCAGTCTCTCAATATGTCTACGTCCTTCTGTGCCCATTCTCCCAATCTGTCTGCATCCTTCTGTGTCGAGTCTCCCGATCTGTCCACGTTCTTCTGTGTCCAGTCTCCCAATCTGTGTACATCCTTCTGTATCGAGTCTCCCAATCTGTCTGCATACTTCTGTGTCCAGTCTCCGAATCTGTCTACGTACTTCTGTGTCTGTTCCCCCAATCTGTCTACGTTCTCTGTGTCCGATCTCCCAATCTGTCTACATCCTTCTGTGTCCAGTCTCCAAATCTGTCTACATTCTTCTGTGCCCAGTCTGTCAATATGTCTACGTCCTTCTGTGTCTGTTCTCGCAATCTGTCTACGTCCTTCTGCGTCCAGTCTCCCAATCTGTCTACGTCCTGCTGTGTCCAGTCTCCTAATCTGTCTACATTCTTCTGTGTCCAGTCTCCCAATCTGTCTACGTCCTTCTGTGTACAGACGCCCAATCTGTCTACATCCTTCTGTGTCCAGTCTCCCAATCTGTCTACAGCTTTCTGTGTCCAGTGTCCCAATCTGTCTACATCCTTCTGTGCCCGTTCTCCCAATCTGTCTACATCCTACAGTGTCCAGTCTCCCAATCTGTCTACATCCTTCAGTGTCCAGTCTCTCAATCTGTCTACGTCCTTCTGTGTCCAGTCTCCCAATCTGTCTACGTCCTTCTGTTCCCGTTCTCCCAATCTGTCTACATACTTCTGTGTCCAGTCTCCGAATCTGTCTACGTCCTTCTGTGTCTGTTCCCCCAATCTGTCTACGTTCTCTGTGTCCGATCTCCCAATCTGTCTACATCCTTCTGTGTCCAGTCTCCAAATCTGTCTACATCCTTCTGTGCCCAGTCTGTCAATATGTCTACGTCCTTCTGTGTCTGTTCCCCCAATCTGTCTACGTTCTCTGTGTCCGATCTCCCAATCTGTCTACATCCTTCTGTGTCCAGTCTCCCAATCTGTCTATGTCCTTCTGCGTCCAGTCTCCCAATCTGTCTACGTCCTGCTGTGTCCAGTCTCCTAATCTGTCTACATCCTTCTGTGTCCAGTCTCCCAATCTGTCTACGTCCTTCTGTGTACAGACGCCCAATCTGTCTACATCCTTCTGTGTCCAGTCTCCCAATCTGTCTACAGCCTTCTGTGTCCAGTGTCCCAATCTGTCTACATCCTTCTGTGCCCGTTCTCCCAATCTGTCTACATCCTTCAGTGTCCATTCTCCCAATCTGTCTACATCCTTCAGTGTCCAGTCTCTCAATCTCTCTACGTCCTTCTGTGTACAGTCTCCCAATCTGTCTACGTCCTTCTGTGCCCGTTCTCCCAATCTGTCAACATCCTTCTGTGTCCAGTCTCCCAATCTGTCTACATCCTTTATTTTCCAGTATCCCAATCTGTCTACACTCCTCTATGTCCAGTCTCCCAATCTGTCTACATCCTTCTGTGTCCAGTCTCCCAATCGGTCTATATCCTTCTGTGTTCAGTCTCCCAATTTGCCTACGTCCTTCTGTGTCCAGTCTCCCAATCTGTCAACATCCTTCTGTGTCCAGTCTCCCAATTTGCCTACGTCCTTCTGTGTACAGTCTCCCAATCTGTCTACATCCTTCTGTATGCAGTCTCCCAATTTGTCTACGTCCTTCTGTGTCCAGTCTCCCAATCTGTCTACGTCCTTCTGTGTCTGTTCACCCAATCTGTCTACGTTCTCTGTGTCCGATCTCCCAATCTTTCTACATCCTTCTGTGTCCAGTCTCCCAATCTGTCTACATCCTTCTGTTCCCAGTCTCCCAATCTGTCTACATCCTTCTGTGCCCGTTCTCCCAATCTGTCTACATCCTTCTGTGTCCAGTCTCCCAATCTGTCTACAACCTTTAGTGTCCAGTATCCCAATCTGTCTACACTCCTCTGTGTCCAGTCTCCCAATCTGTCTACATCCTTATGTGTCCAGTCTCCCAATCGGTCTACATCCTTCTGTGTTCAGTCTCCCAATTTGCCTACGTCCTTCTGTGTCCAGTCTCCCAATCTGTCTACATCCTTCTGTGTCCAGTCTCCAAATTTGCCTACGTCCTTCTGTGTACAGTCTCCCAATCTGTCTACATCCTTCTGTGTCCACTCTCCCAATCTGTCTGCGTTCTTCTGTGTCCGATCTCCCAATCTGTCTACATCCTTCTGTTGCCAGTCTCCCAATCTTTCTACATCCTTCTGTGCCCAGTCTCCCAATCTGTCTACGTCCTTCTGTGTCTGTTCTCCCAATATGTCTATGTCCTTCTGTGTCCAGTCTCTCAATCTGTCTACGCCCTTCTGTGCCCATTCTCCCAATCTGTCTACATCCTTCAGTGTCCATTCTCCCAATCTGTCTACGTCCTTCTGCGTCCAGTCTCCCAATCTGTCTGCATCCTTCTGTGTCGAGTCTCCCGATCTGTCCACGTTCTTCTGTGTCCAGTCTCCCAATCTGTGTACATCCTTCTGTATCTAGTCTCCCAATCTGTCTACATACTTCTGTGTCCAGTCTCCGAATCTGTCTACGTCCTTCTGTGTCTGTTCCCCCAATCTGTCTACGTTCTCTGTGCCCGTTCTCCCAATCTGTCTACATCCTCCTGTGCCCAGTCTCCCAATCTGTCTACGTTCTTCTGTATCCAGTCTCCCAATCTGTCTACATCCTTCTGTGTCCAGTCTCCCAATTTGTCTACGTCTTTCTGTGTCCAGTCTCCCAATCTGTCTACATCCTTCTGTGTCCAGTCTCCCAATCTGTCTACTCCCTTCTGTGTCCAGTCTCCGAATCTGTCTACGTCCTTCTGTGTCCAGTCTCCCAATCTGTCTACATCCTTCTGTGTCTAGTCTCCCAATCTGTCTACATCCTTCTGTATCCAGTCTCCCAATCTGTCTACGTCCTTCTGTCTCTGTACACCCAATCTGTCTACGTTCTCTGTGACCGATCTCCCAATCTTTCTACATCCTTCTGTGTCCAGTCTCCCAATCTGTCTACATCCTTCTGTGCCCAGTCTCTCAATCTGTCTACGTCCTTTTGTGTCCAGTGTCCCAATCTGTCTACATCCCTCTGTGCCCGTTCTCCCAATCTGTCTACATCCTTCAGTGTCCAGTCTCCCAATCTGTCTACATCCTTCAGTGTCCAGTCTCCCAATCTGTCTACATCCTTCTCTGTCCAGTCTCCCAATCTGTCTACATCCTTCTGTGTCCAGTCTCCCAATCTGTCTACACTCTTCTGTGTCCAGTCTCCCAATCTGTCTACGTCCTTCTGTATCCAGTCTCCCAATCTGTCTACATCCTTCTGTGTCTAGTCTCCCAATCTGTCTACATCCTTCTGTGTCCCGTCTCCCAATCTATCTACATCCTTCTGTGTCCAGTGTCTCAATCTCTCTACGTCCTACTGTGTCTGTTCTCGCAATCTGTCTACGTCCTTTTGTGTCCAGTCTCCCAATCTGTCTACATCCTTCTGTATCCAGTCTCCCAATCTGTCTATGTCCTTCTGCGTCCAGTCTCCCAATCTGTCTACGTCCTGCTGTGTCCAGTCTCCTAATCTGTCTACATCCTTCTGTGTCCAGTCTCCCAATCTGTCTACGTCCTTCAGTGTCCAGACGCCCAATCTGTCTACATCCTTCTGTGTCCAGTCTCCTAATCTGTCTACATCCTTCTGTGTCCAGTGTCCCAATCTGTCTACGTTCTTCTGTGTCCATACTCCCAATCTGTCTACGTCCTTCTATGTGCAGTCTCCCAATCTGTCTACATGCTCTGTGTCCAGTCACCCAATCTGTCTGAGTCCTTCTGTGTCCAGTGTCCCAATCTGTCTACATCCTTCTGTACCCGTTCTCCCAATCTGTCTACATCCTTCAGTGTCCATTCTCCCAATCTGTCTACGTCCTTCTGCGTCCAGTCTCCCAATCTGTCTGCATCCTTCTGTGTCGAGTCTCCCGATCTGTCCACGTTCTTCTGTGTCCAGTCTCCCAATCTGTGTACATCCTTCTGTATCTAGTCTCCCAATCTGTCTACATACTTCTGTGTCCAGTCTCCGAATCTGTCTACGTCCTTCTGTGTCTGTTCCCCCAATCTGTCTACGTTCTCTGTGCCCGTTCTCCCAATCTGTCTACATCCTCCTGTGCCCAGTCTCCCAATCTGTCTACGTTCTTCTGTATCCAGTCTCCCAATCTGTCTACATCCTTCTGTGTCCAGTCTCCCAATTTGTCTACGTCTTTCTGTGTCCAGTCTCCCAATCTGTCTACATCCTTCTGTGTCCAGTCTCCCAATCTGTCTACTCCCTTCTGTGTCCAGTCTCCGAATCTGTCTACGTCCTTCTGTGTCCAGTCTCCCAATCTGTCTACATCCTTCTGTGTCTAGTCTCCCAATCTGTCTACATCCTTCTGTATCCAGTCTCCCAATCTGTCTACGTCCTTCTGTCTCTGTACACCCAATCTGTCTAGGTTCTCTGTGTCCGATCTCCCAATCTTTCTACATCCTTCTGTGTCCAGTCTCCCAATCTGTCTACATCCTTCTGTGTCCAGTCTCTCAATCTGTCTACGTCCTTTTGTGTCCAGTGTCCCAATCTGTCTACATCCCTCTGTGCCCGTTCTCCCAATCTGTCTACATCCTTCAGTGTCCAGTCTCCCAATCTGTCTACATCCTTCAGTGTCCAGTCTCCCAATCTGTCTACATCCTTCTCTGTCCAGTCTCCCAATCTGTCTACATCCTTCTGTGTCCAGTCTCCCAATCTGTCTACACTCTTCTGTGTCCAGTCTCCCAATCTGTCTACGTCCTTCTGTATCCAGTCTCCCAATCTGTCTACATCCTTCTGTGTCTAGTCTCCCAATCTGTCTACATCCTTCTGTGTCCAGTCCCCCAATCTATCTACATCCTTCTGTGTCCAGTGTCTCAATCTCTCTACGTCCTTCTGTGTCTGTTCTCGCAATCTGTCTACGTCCTTTTGTGTCCAGTCTCCCAATCTGTCTACATCCTTCTGTATCCAGTCTCCCAATCTGTCTATGTCCTTCTGCGTCCAGTCTCCCAATCTGTCTACGTCCTGCTGTGTCCAGTCTCCTAATCTGTCTACATCCCTCTGTGTCCAGTCTCCCAATCTGTCTACGTCCTTCAGTGTCCAGACGCCCAATCTGTCTACATCCTTCTGTGTCCAGTCTCCTAATCTGTCTACATCCTTCTGTGTCCAGTGTCCCAATCTGTCTACGTTCTTCTGTGTCCATACTCCCAATCTGTCTACGTCCTTCTATGTGCAGTCTCCCAATCTGTCTACATGCTCTGTGTCCAGTCACCCAATCTGTCTGAGTCCTTCTGTGTCCAGTGTCCCAATCTGTCTACATCCTTCTGTACCCGTTCTCCCAATCTGTCTACATCCTTCTGTGTCCAGTCTCCCAATCTGTCTACATCCTTCTGAGTCCAGTCTCCCAATCGGTCTACATCCTTCCGTGTCTGTTCTCCCAATCTGTCTGCGTTCTTCTGTGTCCAATCTCCCAATCTGTCTACATCCTTCTGTTGCCAGTCTCCCAATCTGTCTACATCCTTCTGCACCCAGTCTCCCAATCTGTCTACGTCCATCTGTGTCTGTTCTCCCAATCTGTCTACATCCTTCTGTGTCCAGTCTCCCAATCTGTCTACATCCTTCTGTGTCCAGTCTCCCAATCTGTCTACTCCCTTGTGTGTCCAGTCTCCCAATCTGTCTACGTCCTCCTGTGTCCAGTCTCCCAATCTGTCTGCCTCCTTCTGTGTCCAGTCTCCCAATCTGTCTACGTCCTCCTGTGTCCAGTCTCCCAATCTGTCTGCCTCCTTCTGTGTCCAGTCTCCCAATCTGTCTACGTCCTTCTGTGTCCAGTCTCCCAATCGGTCTACGTCCTTCTGTGTCCAGTCTCCCAATCTGTCTACACCCTTCTGTGTCCAGTCGCCCAATCTGTCTACGTCCTTCTGTGTCCAGTCTCCCAATCTGTCTACACCCTTCTGTGTCCAGTCTCCCAATCTGTCTACATCCTTCTGTGTCCAGTCTCCCAATCTGTCTACACCCTACTGTGTCCAGTCTCCCAATCTGTCAACGTCCTTCTGTGTCCAGTCTCCCAATCTGTCTACACCCTTCTGTGTCCAGTCTCCCAATCTGTCTACGTCCTTCTCTGTCCAGTCTCCCAATCTGTCTACGTCATTCTGTGTCCAGTCTCCCAATCTGTCTACATCCTTCTGTATCCGATCTTCCAATCTGTCTACATCCTTCCGTGTCCACGCTCCCAATCTGTCTACATCCTTCTGTGCCCAGTCTCCCAATCTGTCTACGTCCTTCTGGTCTGTTCTCGCAATCTGTCTACGTCCTTCTGTGTCCAGTCTCCCAATCTGTCTACATCCTTCTGCGTCCAGTCTCCCAATCTGTCTACGTCCTTCTGCATCCAGTCTCCCAATCTGTCTACGTCCCACTGTGTCCAGTCTCGCAATCTGTCTACATACTTCTGTGTCCAGTCTCCCAATCTGTCTACGTCCTTCTGTGTCCAGACTCCCAATCTGTCTTCGTACTTCTGTGTCCAGTCTACCAATCTGTCTACATCTTTCTGTGTCAGTCTCCCAATCTGTCTACGTCCTGCTGTATCCAGTCTCCCAATCTGTCTACGTCCTTCTGTGTCCAGTTTCCCAATCTGTCTACGTCCTTCTGTGTCCAGTCTCCAATCTGTCTGCATCCTTCAGTGTCCAGTCTCCCAATCTGTCCGCATCCTTCAGTGTCCAGTCTCCCAATCTGTCTACGTCCTTCTGTGTCCAGTCTCCCAATCTGTCTACATCCTTCTGTGTCCAGTCTCCCAATCTGTCTACATCCTCTGTGTCCAGTCACCCAATCTGTCTACGCCCTTCTGTGTCCAGTCTCCCAATCTGTCTACATCCTCCTGTGTCTAGTCTCCCAATCTGTCTACATACTTCTGTGTCCAGTCTCCCAATCTGTCTACGTCCTTCTTGTCTGTTCTCGCAATCTGTCTACGTCCTTCTGTGTCCAGTCTCCCAATCTGTCTATGTCCTTCTGCGTCCAGTCTCCCAATCTGTCTACGTCCTGCTGTGTCCAGTCTCCTAATCTGTCTACATCCTTCTGTGTACAGACGCCCAATCTGTCTACATCCTTCTGTGTCCAGTCTCCCAATCTGTCTACAACCTTCTGTGTCCAGTGTCCCAATCTGTCTACATCCTTTTGTGCCCGTTCTCCCAATCTGTCTACATCCTTCTGTGTCCAGTCTCCCAATCTGTCTACATCCTTCAGTGTCCAGTCTCTCAATCTGTCTCCGTCCTTCTGTGTCCAGTCTCCCAATCTGTCTACGTCCTTCTGTGTCTGTTCCCCCAAACTGTCTACGTTCTCTGTGTCCGATCTCCCAATCTGTCTACATCCTTCTGTGTCCAGTCTCCAAATCTGTCTACATCCTTCTGTGCCCAGTCTGTCAATCTGTCTACGTCCTTCTGTGTCTGTTCTCGCAATCTGTCTACGTCCTTCTGTGTCCAGTCTCCCAATCTGTCTACACCCTTCTGTGTCCAGTCTCCCAATCTGTCTACGTCCTTCTGTGTCCAGACTCCCAATCTGTCTACACCCTTCTGTGTCCAGTCTCCCAATCTGTCTACATCCTTCTGTGTCCAGTCTCCCAATCTTTCTACATCCTTCTGTGTCCAGTCTCCCAATCTGTCTACATCCTTCTGTGCCCAGTCTCTCAATCTGTCTACGTCCATCTGTGTCTGTTCTCGCAATCTGTCTACGTCCTTCTGTGTCCAGTCGCCCAATCTGTCTACATCCTTCTGTGTCCAGTCTCCCAATCTGTCTATGTCCTTCTGCGTCCAGTCTCCCAATCTGTCTACGTCCTGCTGTGTCCAGTCTCCTAATCTGTCTACATCCTTCTATGTCCAATCTCCCAATCTGTCTACGTCCTTCTGTGTACAGACGCCCAATCTGTCCACATTCTTCTGTGTCCAGACTCCCAATCTGTCTACGTCCTTCTATGTCGATTCTCCCAATCTGTCTATATCCTCTGTGTCCAGTCACCCAATCTGTCTACGTCCTTTTGTGTCCAGTGTCCCAATCTGTCTACATCCCTCTGTGCCTGTTCTTCCAATCTGTCTACATCCTTCAGTGTCCAGTCTCCCAATCTGTCTACATACTTCTGTGTCCAGTCTCCCAATCTGTCTACGTTCTTCTGTATCCAGTCTCCCAATCTGTCTACATCCTTCTGTGTCCAGTCTCCCAATTTGTCTACGTCTTTCTGTGTCCAGTCTCCCAATCTGTCTACATCCTTCTGTGTCCAGTCTCCCAATCTGTCTACTCCCTTCTGTGTCCAGTCTCCGAATCTGTCTACGTCCTTCTGTGTCCAGTCTCCCAATCTGTCTACATCCTTCTGTGTCTAGTCTCCCAATCTGTCTACATCCTTCTGTATCCAGTCTCCCAATCTGTCTACGTCCTTCTGTCTCTGTACACCCAATCTGTCTACGTTCTCTGTGTCCGATCTCCCAATCTTTCTACATCCTTCTGTGTCCAGTCTCCCAATCTGTCTACATCCTTCTGTGCCCAGTCTCTCAATCTGTCTACGTCCTTTTGTGTCCAGTGTCCCAATCTGTCTACATCCCTCTGTGCCCGTTCTCCCAATCTGTCTACATCCTTCAGTGTCCAGTCTCCCAATCTGTCTACATCCTTCAGTGTCCAGTCTCCCAATCTGTCTACATCCTTCTCTGTCCAGTCTCCCAATCTGTCTACATCCTTCTGTGTCCAGTCTCCCAATCTGTCTACACTCTTCTGTGTCCAGTCTCCCAATCTGTCTACGTCCTTCTGTATCCAGTCTCCCAATCTGTCTACATCCTTCTGTGTCTAGTCTCCCAATCTGTCTACATCCTTCTGTGTCCAGTCTCCCAATCTATCTACATCCTTCTGTGTCCAGTCTCTCAATCTCTCTACGTCCTTCTGTGTCTGTTCTCGCAATCTGTCTACGTCCTTTTGTGTCCAGTCTCCCAATCTGTCTACATCCTTCTGTATCCAGTCACCCAATCTGTCTGAGTCCTTCTGTGTCCAGTGTCCCAATCTGTCTACATCCTTCTGTACCCGTTCTCCCAATCTGTCTACATCCTTCTGTGTCCAGTCTCCCAATCTGTCTACATCCTTCTGAGTCCAGTCTCCCAATCGGTCTACATCCTTCCGTGTCTGTTCTCCCAATCTGTCTGCGTTCTTCTGTGTCCAATCTCCCAATCTGTCTACATCCTTCTGTTGCCAGTCTCCCAATCTGTCTACATCCTTCTGCACCCAGTCTCCCAATCTGTCTACGTCCATCTGTGTCTGTTCTCCCAATCTGTCTACATCCTTCTCTGTCCAGTCTCCCAATCTGTCTACATCCTTCTGTGTCCAGTCTCCCAATCTGTCTACTCCCTTGTGTGTCCAGTCTCCCAATCTGTCTACGTCCTCCTGTGTCCAGTCTCCCAATCTGTCTGCCTCCTTCTGTGTCCAGTCTCCCAATCTGTCTACGTCCTCCTGTGTCCAGTCTCCCAATCTGTCTGCCTCCTTCTGTGTCCAGTCTCCCAATCTGTCTACGTCCTTCTGTGTCCAGTCTCCCAATCGGTCTACGTCCTTCTGTGTCCAGTCTCCCAATCTGTCTACACCCTTCTGTGTCCAGTCGCCCAATCTGTCTACGTCCTTCTGCGTCCAGTCTCCCAATCTGTCTACACCCTTCTGTGTCCAGTCTCCCAATCTGTCTACATCCTTCTGTGTCCAGTCTCCCAATCTGTCTACACCCTACTGTGTCCAGTCTCCCAATCTGTCAACGTCCTTCTGTGTCCAGTCTCCCAATCTGTCTACACCCTTCTGTGTCCAGTCTCCCAATCTGTCTACGTCCTTCTCTGTCCAGTCTCCCAATCTGTCTACGTCATTCTGTGTCCAGTCTCCCAATCTGTCTACATCCTTCTGTATCCGATCTTCCAATCTGTCTACATCCTTCCGTGTCCATGCTCCCAATCTGTCTACATCCTTCTGTGCCCAGTCTCCCAATCTGTCTACGTCCTTCTGGTCTGTTCTCGCAATCTGTCTACGTCCTTCTGTGTCCAGTCTCCCAATCTGTCTACATCCTTCTGCGTCCAGTCTCCCAATCTGTCTACGTCCTTCTGCATCCAGTCTCCCAATCTGTCTACGTCCCACTGTGTCCAGTCTCGCAATCTGTCTACATACTTCTGTGTCCAGTCTCCCAATCTGTCTACGTCCTTCTGTGTCCAGACTCCCAATCTGTCTTCGTACTTCTGTGT
The DNA here is from genome assembly GCF_030028105.1 of Mobula birostris. NCBI lineage: Eukaryota > Metazoa > Chordata > Chondrichthyes > Myliobatiformes > Myliobatidae > Mobula > Mobula birostris. The sequence continues at coordinate 8,122 of NW_027276469.1, read as the reverse complement.
CCAGTCTACCAATCTGTCTACATCCTTCTGTGTCCAGTCTCCCAATCTGTCTACGTCCTGCTGTATCCAGTCTCCCAATCTGTCTACGTCCTTCTGTGTCCAGTTTCCCAATCTGTCTACGTCCTTCTGTGTCCAGTCTCCCAATCTGTCTGCATCCTTCAGTTTCCAGTCTCCCAATCTGTCCGCATCCTTCAGTGTCCAGTCTCCCAATCTGTCTACGTCCTTCTGTGTCCAGTCTCCCAATCTGTCTACATCCTTCTGTGTCCAGTCTCCCAATCTGTCTACATCCTCTGTGTCCAGTCACCCAATCTGTCTACGCCCTTCTGTGTCCGGTCTCCCAATCTGTCTACATCCTCCTGTGTCTAGTCTCCCAATCTGTCTACATACTTCTGTGTCCAGTCTCCCAATCTGTCTACGTCCTTCTTGTCTGTTCTCGCAATCTGTCTACGTCCTTCTGTGTCCAGTCACCCAATCTGTCTATGTCCTTCTGCGTCCAGTCTCCCAATCTGTCTACGTCCTGCTGTGTCCAGTCTCCTAATCTGTCTACATCCTTCTGTGTACAGACGCCCAATCTGTCTACATCCTTCTGTGTCCAGTCTCCCAATCTGTCTACAACCTTCTGTGTTCCGTGTCCCAATCTGTCTACATCCTTCTGTGCCCGTTCTCCCAATCTGTCTACATCCTTCTGTGTCCAGTCTCCCAATCTGTCTACATCCTTCAGTGTCCAGTCTCTCAATCTGTCTCCGTCCTTCTGTGTCCAGTCTCCCAATCTGTCTACGTCCTTCTGTGTCTGTTCCCCCAAACTGTCTACGTTCTCTGTGTCCGATCTCCCAATCTGTCTACATCCTTCTGTGTCCAGTCTCCAAATCTGTCTACATCCTTCTGTGCCCAGTCTGTCAATCTGTCTACGTCCTTCTGTGTCTGTTCTCGCAATCTGTCTACGTCCTTCTGTGTCCAGTCTCCCAATCTGTCTACATCCTTCCGTGTCCAGTCTCCCAATCTGTCTATGTCCTTCTGCGTCCAGTCTCCCAATCTGTCTACGTCCTGCTGTGTCCAGTCTCCTAATCTGTCTACATCCTTCTGTGTCCAGTCTCCCAATCTGTCTACGTCCTTCTGTGTACAGACGCCCAGTCTGTCTACATCCTTCTGTGTCCAGTCTCCCAATCTGTCTACAGCCTTCTGTGTCCAGTGTCCCAATCTGTCTACATCCTTCTGTGCCCGTTCTCCCAATCTGTCTACATCCTTCAGTGTCCAGTCTCCCAATCTGTCTACATCCTTCAGTGTCCAGTCTCTCAATCTGTCTACGTCCTTCTGTGTCCAGTCTCCCAATCTGTCTACATCCTTCTGTGCCCAGTCTCCCAATCTGTCTACATCCTCTGTGTCCAGTCACCCAATCTGTGTACGTCCTTCTGTGTCCAGTCTCCCAATATGTCTACATCCTTCTGTGTCCAGTCTCCCAATTTGTCTACGTCTTTCTGTGTCCAGTCTCCCAATCTGTCTACATCCTTCTGTGTCCTGTCTCCCAATCTGTCTACTCCCTTCTGTGTCCAGTCTCCGAATCTGTCTACGTCCTTCTGTGTCCAGTCTCCCAATCTGTCTACATCCTTCTGTGTCTAGTCTCCCAATCTGTCTACATCCTTCTGTATCCAGTCTCCCAATCTGTCTACGTCCTTCTGTGTCTGTTCACCCAATCTGTCTACGTTCTCTGTGTCCGATCTCCCAATCTTTCTACATCTTTCTGTGTCCAGTCTCCCAATCTGTCTACATCCTTCTGTGCCCAGTCTCTCAATCTGTCTACGTCCATCTGTATCTGTTCTCGCAATCTGTCTACGTCCTTCTGTGTCCAGTCGCCCAATCTGTCTACATCCTTCTGTGTCCAGTCTCCCAATCTGTCTATGTCCTTCTGCGTCCAGTCTCCCAATCTGTCTACATCCTGCTGTGTCCAGTCTCCTAATCTGTCTACATCCTTCTATGTCCAATCTCCCAATCTGTCTACGTCCTTCTGTGTACAGACGCCCAATCTGTCCACATTCTTCTTTGTCCAGACTCCCAATCTGTCTACGTCCTTCTATGTCCATTCTCCCAATCTGTCTATATCCTCTGTGTCCAGTCACCCAATCTGTCTACGTCCTTTTGTGTCCAGTGTCCCAATCTGTCTACATCCCTCTGTGCCCGTTCTCCCAATTTGTCTACATCCTTCTGTTTCCAGTCTCCCAATCTGTCTACGTCCTTCCGTGTCTGTTCTCCCAATCTGTCTGCGTTCTTCTGTGTCCAATCTCCCAATCTGTCTACATCCTTCTGTTGCCAGTCTCCCAATCTGTCTACATCCTTCTGCACCCAGTCTCCCAATCTGTCTACGTCCATCTGTGTCTGTTCTACCAATCTGTCTACATCCTTCTCTGTCCAGTCTCCCAATCTGTCTACATCCTTCTGTGTCCAGTCTCCCAATCTGTCTACTCCCTTCTGTGTCCAGTCTCCCAATCTGTCTACGTCCTCCTGTGTCCAGTCTCCCAATCTGTCTGCCTCCTTCTGTGTCCAGTCTCCCAATCTGTCTACGTCCTTCTGTGTCCAGTCTCCCAATCGGTCTACGTCCATCTGTGTCCAGTCTCCCAATCTGTCTACACCCTTCTGTGTCCAGTCTCCCAATCTGTCTACGTCCTTCTGTGTCCAGTCTCCCAATCTGTCTACACCCTTCTGTGTCCAGTCTCCCAATCTGTCTACATCCTTCTGTGTCCAGTCTCCCAATCTTTCTACATCCTTCTGTGTCCAGTCTCCCAATCTGTCTACATCCTTCTGTGCCCAGTCTCTCAATCTGTCTACGTCCATCTGTGTCTGTTCTCGCAATCTGTCTACGTCCTTCTGTGTCCATTCGCCCAATCTGTCTACATCCTTCTGTGTCCAGTCTCCCAATCTGTCTATGTCCTTCTGCGTCCAGTCTCCCAATCTGTCTACGTCCTGCTGTGTCCAGTCTCCTAATCTGTCTACATCCTTCTATGTCCAATCTCCCAATCTGTCTACGTCCTTCTGTGTACAGACGCCCAATCTGTCCACATTCTTCTGTGTCCAGACTCCCAATCTGTCTACGTCCTTCTATGTCCATTCTCCCAATCTGTCTATATCCTCTGTGTCCAGTCACCCAATCTGTCTACGTCCTTTTGTGTCCAGTGTCCCAATCTGTCTACATCCCTCTGTGCCTGTTCTTCCAATCTGTCTACATCCTTCAGTGTCCAGTCTCCCAATCTGTCTACATACTTCTGTGTCCAGTCTCCCAATCTGTCTACGTCGTTCTGTGTCCAGTCTCCCAATTTGTCTACACCCTTCTGTGTCCAGTCTCCCAATGTGTCTACATCCTTCTATGTAAGGTCTCCCAATCTATCTACATCTATCTGTGTCCAGTCTCTCAATCTGTCTACGTCCTTCTGTGTCTGTTCTCGCAATCTCTCTACGTCCTTTTGTGTCCAGTCTCCCAATCTGTCTACATCCTTCTGTATCCAGTTTCCCAATCTGTCTATGTCCTTCTGCGTCCAGTCTCCCAATCTGTCTACATCCTTCAGTGTCCAGTCTCCCAATCTGTCTACATCCTTCTGTATCCAGTCTCCCAATCTGTCTATGTCCTTCTGAGTCCAGTCTCCCAATCTGTCTACGTCCTGCTGTGTCCAGTCTCCTAATCTGTCTACATCCTTCTGTGTCCAGTCTCCCAATCTGTCTACGTCCTTCTGTGTCCAGACGCCCAATCTGTCTACATCCTTCTGTGTCTAGTCTCCCAATCTGTCTACATCCTTCTGAGGACAGTGTCCCAATCTGTCTACGTCCTTCAGTGTCCAGACTCCCAATCTGTCTACGTCCTTCTATGTCCAGTCTCCCAATCTGTCAACATCCTCTGTGTCCAGTGACCCAATCTGTCTAAGTCCTTCTGTGTCCAGTGTCCCAATCTGTCTACATCCTTCTGTGCCCGTTCTCCCAATCTGTCTACATCCTTCTGTGTCCAGTCTCCCAATCTGTCTACATCCTTCTGTGTCGAGTCTCCCAATCGGTCTACATCCTTCTGTGTTCAGTCTCCCAATTTGCCTACGTCCTTCTGTGTCCAGTCTCCCAATCTGTCTACATCCTTCTGTGTCCAGTCTCCCAATCTGTCTGCGTTCTTCTGTGTCCGATCTCCCAATCTGTCTACATCCTTCTGTTGCCGGTCTCCCAATCTTTCTACATCCTTCTGTGCCCAGTCTCCCAATCTGTCTACGTCCTTCTGTGTCTGTTCTCCCAATATGTCTATGTCCTTCTGTGTCCAGTCTCCCAATCTGTCTACATCCTTCTGTGCCCAGTCTCTCAATCTGTCTACGTCCTTCTGTGTCCAGTCGCCCAATCTGTCTACATCCTTCTGTGTCCAGTCTCACAATCTGTCTATGTCCTTCAGCGTCCAGTCTCCCAATCTGTCTACGTCCTGCTGTGTCCAGTCGCCTAATCTGTTTACATCCTTCTATGTCCAGTCTCCCAATCTGTCTACGTCCTTCTGTGAACAGACGCCCAATCTGTGCACATCCTTCTGTCTCCAGTCTCCCAATCTGTCTGCATCCTTCTGTGTCCAGTGTCCCAATCTGTTTACGTCCTTCTGTGTCCAGACTCCCAATCTGTCTATGTCCTTCTGCGTCCAGTCTCCCAATCTGTCTAATTCCTGCTGTGTCCAGTCACCCAATCTGTCTACGTCCTTCTGTGTCCAGTGTCCCAATCTGTCTAAATCCCTCTGTGCCCGTTCTCCCAATCTGTCTACATCCTTCAGTGTCCAGTCTCCCAATCTGTCTACATCCTTCAGTATCCAGTCTCCCAATCTGTCTACATCCTTCTGTGTCCAGTCTTCCAATCTGTCTACATCCTTCTGTGTCCAGTCTCCCAATCTGTCTACATCCTCTGTGTCCAGTCACCCAATCTGTCTACGTCCTCCTGTGCCCTGTCTCCCAATCTGTCTACGTCCTTCTGTGTCCAGTCTCCCAATCTGTCTACATCCTTCTGTGTCCAGTCTCCCAATTTGCCTACATCCTTCTGTGTCCCGTCTCCCAATCTGTCTACATCCTCTGTGTCCAGTCACCCAATCTGTCTACGTCCTCCTGTGCCCAGTCTCCCAATCTGTCTACGTCCTTCTGTGTCCAGTCCCCAATCTGTCTACATCCTACTGTGTCCAGTCTCCCAATTTGCCTACGTCCTTCTGTGTCCAGTCTCCCAATCTGTCTACATCCTTCTGTGTCCAGTCTCCCAATTTGCCTACGTCCTTCTGTGTCCTGTATCCCAATCTGTCTACATCCTTCTGTTGCCGGTCTCCCAATCTTTCTACATCCTTCTGTGCCCATTCTCCCAATCTGTCTACGTCCTTCTGTGGCTGTTCTCCCAATCTGTCTATGTCCTTCTGTGTCCAGTCTCTCAATCTGTCTACGTCCTTCTGTCCCCTTTCTCCCAATCTGTCTACATCCTACAGTGTCCAGTCTCCCAATCTGTCTACGTCCTTCTGCGTCCAGTCTCCCAATCTGTCTGTATCCTTCTATGTCCAGTCTCCCGATCTGTCCACGTTCTTCTGTTTCCAGTCTCCCAATCTGTGTACATCCTTCTGTATCTAGTCTCCCAATCTGTCTACATACTTCTGTGTCCAGTCTCCCAATCTGTCTACGTCCTTCTGTGTCCAGTCTCCCAATCTGTCTACACCCTTCTGTGTCCAGTCTCCCAATCTGTCTACATCCTTCTGTGTCCAGTCTCCCAATCTTTCTACATCCTTCTGTGTCCAGTCTCCCAATCTGTCTACATCCTTCTGTGCCCAGTCTCTCAATCTGTCTACGTCCATCTGTGTCTGTTCTCGCAATCTGTCTACGTCCTTCTGTGTCCAGTCGCCCAATCTGTCTACATCCTTCTGTGTCCAGTCTCCCAATCTGTCTATGTCCTTCTGCGTCCAGTCTCCCAATCTGTCTACGTCCTGCTGTGTCCAGTCTCCTAATCTGTCTACATCCTTCTATGTCCAATCTCCCAATCTGTCTACGTCCTTCTGTGTACAGACGCCCAATCTGTCCACATTCTTCTGTGTCCAGACTCCCAATCTGTCTACGTCCTTCTATGTCCATTCTCCCAATCTGTCTATATCCTCTGTGTCCAGTCACCCAATCTGTCTACGTCCTTTTGTGTCCAGTGTCCCAATCTGTCTACATCCCTCTGTGCCTGTTCTTCCAATCTGTCTACATCCTTCAGTGTCCAGTCTCCCAATCTGTCTACATACTTCTGTGTCCAGTCTCCCAATCTGTCTACGTCGTTCTGTGTCCAGTCTCCCAATTTGTCTACACCCTTCTGTGTCCAGTCTCCCAATGTGTCTACATCCTTCTATGTAAGGTCTCCCAATCTATCTACATCTATCTGTGTCCAGTCTCTCAATCTGTCTACGTCCTTCTGTGTCTGTTCTCGCAATCTCTCTACGTCCTTTTGTGTCCAGTCTCCCAATCTGTCTACATCCTTCAGTGTCCAGTCTCCCAATCTGTCTACATCCTTCTGTATCCAGTCTCCCAATCTGTCTATGTCCTTCTGAGTCCAGTCTCCCAATCTGTCTACGTCCTGCTGTGTCCAGTCTCCTAATCTGTCTACATCCTTCTGTGTCCAGTCTCCCAATCTGTCTACGTCCTTCTGTGTCCAGACGCCCAATCTGTCTACATCCTTCTGTGTCTAGTCTCCCAATCTGTCTACATCCTTCTGAGGACAGTGTCCCAATCTGTCTACGTCCTTCAGTGTCCAGACTCCCAATCTGTCTACGTCCTTCTATGTCCAGTCTCCCAATCTGTCAACATCCTCTGTGTCCAGTGACCCAATCTGTCTAAGTCCTTCTGTGTCCAGTGTCCCAATCTGTCTACATCCTTCTGTGCCCGTTCTCCCAATCTGTCTACATCCTTCTGTGTCCAGTCTCCCAATCTGTCTACATCCTTCTGTGTCGAGTCTCCCAATCGGTCTACATCCTTCTGTGTTCAGTCTCCCAATTTGCCTACGTCCTTCTGTGTCCAGTCTCCCAATCTGTCTACATCCTTCTGTGTCCAGTCTCCCAATCTGTCTGCGTTCTTCTGTGTCCGATCTCCCAATCTGTCTACATCCTTCTGTTGCCGGTCTCCCAATCTTTCTACATCCTTCTGTGCCCAGTCTCCCAATCTGTCTACGTCCTTCTGTGTCTGTTCTCCCAATATGTCTATGTCCTTCTGTGTCCAGTCTCCCAATCTGTCTACATCCTTCTGTGCCCAGTCTCTCAATCTGTCTACGTCCTTCTGTGTCCAGTCGCCCAATCTGTCTACATCCTTCTGTGTCCAGTCTCACAATCTGTCTATGTCCTTCAGCGTCCAGTCTCCCAATCTGTCTACGTCCTGCTGTGTCCAGTCGCCTAATCTGTTTACATCCTTCTATGTCCAGTCTCCCAATCTGTCTACGTCCTTCTGTGAACAGACGCCCAATCTGTGCACATCCTTCTGTCTCCAGTCTCCCAATCTGTCTGCATCCTTCTGTGTCCAGTGTCCCAATCTGTTTACGTCCTTCTGTGTCCAGACTCCCAATCTGTCTATGTCCTTCTGCGTCCAGTCTCCCAATCTGTCTAATTCCTGCTGTGTCCAGTCACCCAATCTGTCTACGTCCTTCTGTGTCCAGTGTCCCAATCTGTCTAAATCCCTCTGTGCCCGTTCTCCCAATCTGTCTACATCCTTCAGTGTCCAGTCTCCCAATCTGCCTACATCCTTCAGTATCCAGTCTCCCAATCTGTCTACATCCTTCTGTGTCCAGTCTTCCAATCTGTCTACATCCTTCTGTGTCCAGTCTCCCAATCTGTCTACATCCTCTGTGTCCAGTCACCCAATCTGTCTACGTCCTCCTGTGCCCTGTCTCCCAATCTGTCTACGTCCTTCTGTGTCCAGTCTCCCAATCTGTCTACATCCTTCTGTGTCCAGTCTCCCAATTTGCCTACATCCTTCTGTGTCCCGTCTCCCAATCTGTCTACATCCTCTGTGTCCAGTCACCCAATCTGTCTACGTCCTCCTGTGCCCAGTCTCCCAATCTGTCTACGTCCTTCTGTGTCCAGTCCCCAATCTGTCTACATCCTACTGTGTCCAGTCTCCCAATTTGCCTA